>NW_015114547.1:139321-191600 GCF_001443285.1 Poecilia latipinna
GCTTAATTTAATTTATTAAAAGTTATTGGGGCCTCAGTCAGTGGTTTTTGTCACTTTGAGAAAAATGTAGATACATTTATCTGCTTAATCTGTGATGGGATCTGGATTCAAGGTGAATATTAACTAAACCGCATAAAATGCGACTAAATAGCCGATGTTAATATGATTGTAATTTCATGGATAATTTTTTTTTTTTTTTTAATGTTGTCGGTCAAGATAACGGATAACAAAAAAAGTTTAGCGCGACCTGCCGATGTCTCAGTTTTATTCGCTGGGAAAATCAATAAGCAGCTTGAGGTGACTCTGCTGCTCTCTAGTGGCGAGAAGCCGTAATGTTGGCTGGTAACAATCGGAATGCATTGTGGGAGATGTAGTTTGTAGTCAATTCGTGCTCAAAACCTATTTTAAGTCAATCATCGGCCTATAAAATGCTGGGGCGGGCCACATAAAATGACATGGCGGGCCACATGTGGCCCCAGGGCCTTGAGTTTGACATATGTGCTCCAGATCGTTCCTCTTTAGGTCCCACGATAACTTGTTTTGTCTCTGTTCAGCTAAAGAAAGTTATGGCACGTCCATGTTGTGATTTGGTCTATGCATTTGTTTAGTGCTTGGATGGGTCTGGAGTCATTTGGTAATGTAGAGCTATGTATCATCTGCATATGTACATATTAAGCAGAAGGGACCCCAGGATGGAACCTTGGGAAACCCCACATATTATTTCTTTCTTCTCCAACGAGAAGATACCAAATTGACACAAAGAAGTTCTTTGTTTTTTTTTTGTTTTTTGGTAGGACGATAACCAGTGTTACGGCCAGTGGCCTTTTCTGTGTTTGTTTGTTGTTTTCAGTGGCTAATTAGATTGACTCCATCTGGAAGTGAGTGCTGCCCTGCTGTCCTGTCCTACATCCTGAGGCCTACCGTGATTGGGTCATCAATTGCCGGCTCCACCAATCACTGTTGAGGCCTCCCTTTAAGAACCAAGGACATCCTGGGAGAAGGCGCGGCTGTTTCCTTTTGTTTTGACAGCTTGCCACTTTGTTAGGTGTTTCACTGCTGTAAGCTTACTCTGATGGCTTTGTTAGCTTTGACAGCTCTGTTAACCTTTGTTAGCTTTGACAGCTCTGTTAACCTTGTTAGCTTTGCTAAGCTCTGTTAACCTTGTTAGCTTTGCTAAGCTCTGATAACCTTTGTTAGCCTTGCTAAGCTCGTGTTACTCTTGTTGTCCCTGTGAGGGATCTTTGAATCTCTGTTAGAGATTTGTAGTTTGTTTTGTGTATCCCGTTCTAAAAGTCTTTTTTTTTGTTTGGTTAAGTTTTTGGTTTACAATTGATTGTTTGTGTAATTTATTTTATTTAGTACTTTTTGTTAGTCCCTATGTTTTGACTATTTTTTTTAACCCTTTTTATTTTGTTGAACCCAACAATAAATCTCTAAATTGTTAAAACCTTACCACCTAGGTTTCTTTAATGTTACTTCCCTTTCCCCTGGCTGAGCCGGGTCGTAACAACCAGCCAAAGAGTCCGACCCCATTTTCCAGTTGCTTCAGTCACGGTCAGACGTTGGGATTCAAGTATCTTCTCTAAGGAGTTAAGATTACAATTGCTGTTCATGTCTGGCACTTCTTATTCCATAAATAAAACCAGTAAAACCAGAAAATTTTGACTAAAATAAAATCAAAATATGATGACTTAATTTAAGCTAAAGCGTTTCATTTTGTGAAGAGCAAATTTTGCAAAGGAGGAGCCCAGGTCAGGGTGAGGGTCAGGTCATCTATAAGAACTCCATGTCAGAGCAGTTTTATGAACATCACCACCTCTTAAATCAAGCATGCCAAATTGGAGCTGCTGCACTCCATGTTAAATCCCAGGTCTTGGTGTGTGAGCTTCGACATCCTGTCTCATCAGAGCACAGCCAGATTCTCACGTATTCTTAATGCTGTCATTACAACTGAGTCAATAAACCGGCAACCCTGTGCTTGGCTGTGCTGAACAACCTACAGCATACTGAGCAGTGTGTGTGTGTGTGTAAAAAAACAAAAAAGCATGGCCCATCAATTAGCGGGGGCTCATCGACTGAGGAGAATCAGGCCATAAATGGTTTGAAATACAATTGCTTTGGGTCTCAGAGATATTGAGCTGCTGTTGGGAGAAACAATTCATTTCATGGCTCACATGTGTGTGCAGTCAATAACAAAGTTGGTACTTCAATTGACAGCATGGAGAACTGTAAAATTGTGCCAGCCTATGCAAATGCCAAATAGCTACACATATGGGGAACCCCCAAACCCCCCCAAAATTCCAACGTCACATTTAACAATAACCCAAACCAAATTTTTGCCTACTTACGATGCAAGAATGTTGCATCGTTATATTGCAGCGAAATCCATAACCAGCCACTGCCTTCCTGCTATTAAACAAAATAAGGATATCCAGTCGATGTGGCAAACTTTACTGGATTTAAGTAAGCTTATTTACAGTTTCTGAACTCTGTGAAAATGTATAATTTATGAGAATTATTACTGGGTTACACAGATGCTCTGCACTGAGTGCCCAGTGAATGCTTTTGTTTCTTTGGCACATACTCTCTTCTTTTGTTCTGCTTTTCCTCATGTTCAATGAGATGAGTGGTATATTGTGTTCCAAATTGGCATTCAGGAAATAATTAACAGCATTTTTCATTCAAATGTAGAAAAGTTTAATTTAGGACTACAGAGCTAGGACTGCAGTTTTAACAAAAAGCATCAAATAGGAAGACTTGAAGATCAAAATGTAGAAGATTTTCCTGTCGACAGCGTGACACACGATGTATTGATGCAGCCTATCCAGTGCATAGTTACCATGACAACTTGATCCAGTTATGCTATAGCGCGTCACACAGCATTGATAATGAAACATGTACCACAGCGATTTGCACCACCTGATGATGCTTTTGAGCAACCTGAAAAAGCATATAGTGCTGTTAAAGCCTCAGAGCTCAATGGTTTATGTAGGAAGTGCAACAACTTCAAAGTGTCCTCTTTGCTCCAGTTTACAAACCCTTCAAAATCTGTTTCTACATAAAGATAATCTCATGTGTATTCACTGTAGGAACATTTTCCAGGAACCAGGGTTGGTTGAAGTGAAGAATCAACTTCAGAAAAAGGTTCATATTTCCATCAACTTTAAACTCTATAGCAAGTACACACATCTTATTTTCACATATCGTTTGTTTGTAACCTTTACTTAACCAGGAAAAGAACATCATGGGAGATTAAACATCTTTCTTTCAAGCGTGCGCTGGGGTATATGACAGCAAAACAAGATAAAAACACAGTTTCAACCTTGAAAACATTTTAAATACAACATTAGACTCTGATACAACAAATCATATAAAACATCTACAACCAGAGGTTTCTTTCTCTGCGTCGACAAGAGATTTTTTTTTAGAACTATTCAATTCAATCTTTAGATAATATAATATTTAAACCAAGTCACTTATGGTGAATATCAGTGGTTTACAGTGTTAAGATTAAATGTATTACTAATACCAGAAATTGATTTCAAGGCAAATTAAACCGACACTCTTTTATAGAGTGTAATTGAGAGAAATATATAAAATAAAAAAAAATATTGTAAATTATTGCAAATTATTCCATAGAAGTGATTTTAATTCAGTTTCAAAGCGTCACTGCTGCAAAAATAATCACAAGTTATTGGTGCAGAGGAACAGGTTGTAATTCCTACTGGAGCAAAAAATCTGTGTTATCAATATTCAAGTTTGTTGCAAATAAAGTTTGGTTACTTTACATCAGTTGGAAAGTGTAGTATCTACTTCATCATTACCATTTTAGAAGATCAATGCTGAAAATTACAGCTTCTAATGATAAGACTAGAAATCCTTTCTCACTGTGGAAACACACAATACCAGGTAAAATGAAAGGTAACAACAACGTAATCTAACATAATATCTAAAGTTAATTTAAAGTGGGTTTTATGATTGATATATTCAAACTTAATATGTTATTTCCAATTCAGAAACCAGAGCCATTGGGAACATTATTTACCATTATTGTTACAGATTGCAATTATTCTCATTTATGTAGAGCTCATTTCAAGTCTCTTCATTACTCTCCTGACCGGGCCACAGTCAAAACAATGACATGATTTGAAGCCGTGAGCAACAAAATGTAGTGACTTCTAAAATGAGCTAAAAAACCAAACAAACAAAAAAAATAAAAAACTTGGTAAAAGGTCCCTACAGATCCCTATTGATGTGAAAATATAGTCTTAAGAGATCAATACTATTGATTTTTAGCAGGACAATGACAAATTATAAAAGACTGAAGGATGCAGGGATCATTGTTGGATAAACATGAAAAAAAACAAAAAAAAAACATTTCTAACACAAACTACATTTTGCTTTTAAATTATTTAATGAATCCTAAACAAATAAATTACAATTAATGGGTCATTTAAGGTATGTGGGTGCACAAAAACCTAGTTTACCAACTTATAAGTATTCATAAAACCAACATCTGTTGTGGAAGCTGCACAGAATGATTTAAACAACTTCAAAACTTTTGAGCAACAAGCATTGCCTCTTGAAAAGTGATGTCTTTGATATGATAATGATCATATTGTCCAAGTGATGATGAAGCAGAAATTCAAAAATTTACATGCAAATTCATACATTCATATACAAGGGTATGCATAAGTTGATGAAAGAATCCACCGGTTTATATATTCTTAACACAACCTGTGCTCATTTCCTTTTCCCCTTCATTAATAAACAAACTCAGGATTAGAGCAAGTTTCACAGTAAGGAGGAAGGTGGAACAACGGCTCAGAGTGTGAACCCACGCATACACTTAAAGAGTATTTCTCAAGGAGACAGGAAGACGGCATCATCATTCCTTCAGACTATTTTTCATTGAAATCTTTAACTTTAGCCTGCTGTTTGGAAATCATGCTGTCAGTTCTGCTCCAGTTCTTCAAAAGAAATTGACAAAAATGTTACCTCAAACTATCGTGATATTTCAACTAAGATATAAACGTAGATGCAACGTTATTTTATCGTATAAAATAACGAATGTGTGTATATTTTCAACCATTGCTGTGGCTTGCCTTTATATTCAAATCTGATGGCTTTAACATTTTATGTTTAAAGCATTGTTAAGGTCTATTCATTTTTTTGCATTGTATTGTATTTTTTTTATTTTTTTTTGTATCAGTAAAAAAAGAAAAAGAAAAAAAAAAAAGAATGCCTTTTTGAAGAAAAAGCTGAAGAGTGAGGCTGGCGCAGTGGAGACCCTGAACTCGGGCATAACTGCATAACACAAAGGTTGTTAAAGAAAAAATGTACTGATAGTGAAGTCTCCAGCTCCATAATGAGTTTATATGAAAAAGATTCAAGTTGTGATTTGTCCATTGTGCAGAAGAGAGTGAGGAGAGCAGTAAAGCTTTGGTCAGAGCTTGGAAAAGAAAAAAAAAAAGAGAAACTGGTTCCCTACCCAGGACTTTAAAAGCACTCTGTTGCAAGCCTGGTCTGCCTACAATTTGCTACAGTTGGTAATGGCCACTTGTGACAGAAATTAAAAGATATTTGGCTGCATTTGGGTATATATTTTTAACTGTTACTCTCTGACCTCCACTGATACTTTGGGATGTCTAGTTTTTAACCAAACTACAATGTCACTAAAATACTTTATATAACCCAGATTTGCAATCATCTTTTAAAAATTGTTGTTTTCAAAATAGAGCCAGGAATCAGCTTATTAAGCCTTTGTTGTTGCTCAAATACTACACTGTACCCCACACCATACTGTACTCTCTATTGCATCTTATCCACACAGTAAAAGTCTAATATTAGACTTTTATAAATCAGAGCAGTCTGTACATTGGTAGACTAAGACTGTAGATTCTTCATATTTACAAAAAATAGAAGCTGCAAAACAGAAAAAGGAGAACTATTGAGAAAGTACAGGTATGAGGTTTTAAAAAAGAGAATATTATGGTTTGTTAAATGGTAAATGGGCTGTACTTCTACACTGAAGCCACATCTGCATGGGGCAGACTGGCAGAAGCGTCTGCCATACAATCGCCACCATCAGCAGGAAAAGCAGGTAAAGTGTCTTACTCAAGAACGCAATGGCTGCGACGGACAAAATGGGTGTTACAAACGGAAATCCCCTGGTAACAGGATGAACTCCAAGCTCTTGAGCCTCCGTCGTAGAGTTTAAAGTACCTAGAGTTACAGTCCAAGCAGAATATTAATCAGTGTTATGGCTGATTTACGCTCCTAATGTGCAAGACGATCTCCTGTTCTCAAACATGTCTAGACTCACGTTTTCTGTGGCGCAGCATATCCAAGGAGAAAAGCTGTAGCTTACAAACTCACAGGAGGGAGTGAAATACTTAAAATGAAAGCAGGAGGTATGCTAACTGAGCATAGCAAGGAGTTTGGAAGTGGAGGGGATCTGCACTTGAAGTGAATGAAGCTCTTGAAGTGGAGCTGATAATGAAACAGAGGGATGTTGAAACAAAAGCACAAAACAACAGGGTCAAATAGACTTTGCTCTTAGAAGAGGAATACCTCAAAGGAACAAAAGGACAGCCTCAGGAAGTGCCAATTGAATGTAGAAGAAAAAAATCTATAACCAAGAGAAGATGGCAAAGTGTATCTTGTGCTAAAGTGCAGCAGTCCGAGACTTAGTGAAGAATCCGTGAACGGTTCTTAGCTGAACTTTTGATGTTCTTGGAAGATTGTGGCACACTTGCTTCCCTGCATTTCTCTGACATATATGAGAGTTTCTATAGCAAAGGAAGTTGCTTTTCAGTAAACACAAACAAATCTGTTGGGGAAAACAACTTCTGATCCCACTTCAATGAATCTGCATCATAAATAGAGTGACTCTGATGTGTTTCGCTTTTTATAAAAAGTGTTTGAATGTCGTTCATTGTTTGAACAATGATGAACGACTTATTTTTATAATTTAGAAATTCAGAAAGGTTTTTGAACTATTCTATAAACACTTCTGAATCATGATTAATGTGTTAAGATCTGAAATTTAAACCTGCGTATTCATTTATCAGAGTAATTACATGTTTGAAAACCCTGAATGGAAGCTGCAGCAGCATAATATTTATTTTCATTAATAGTTTGTTTACATTCAATAGATTTCTTTAAGTGTAAATGAGGTGGTAGAAGTTATTGGCATCATAGCTTAGACATCTGTGTCCCAGGGAGAAACAGAAACAATGACAATAGGAAGGAGTTCTATTGTCAAACCAAGTTTGATCAACTATCAGATTAGATAGCATTAATTTTTGTGTGCATGGTATTATTTCTCACTTTGTATATTTTTTCTATGTACAACCTGCAACGCTTTGGTTTCCTTGAGACCTCCAACATGTTCAGCATCATTCCTCGACTTCCTTTGAGAGTTTCGATATTTTGTATCTAAATCATTTGGAGTAATCCGAAGTGTCATGCAAATATCTAAAGACAGCTGGAAAATTCCCTGATCTCAAAAATACCGTAACGTTTGTTCAAAAGCGGTTGTGTTGACTTGTGGGTAATAAGTCACAAACAGCTGCAAGGTCTGAACCTCAGTAAAGAATTCTTCTTCTTTTTTGGTGCTTGGAAAATGGGCCTTTTTTAAGTAGTGTTGAAGATCTTGAGTACAAACTTGTTTGAACACTAGTCAAGTTAATTCTAACAGCACATTTCAGCAACAAGGGCAGTTTAAAGTGCTTTACATTATAAAAATATAAATTAATTATGAAGTAAACATTCCATTACGTTTTAGGTACTCATTGGGAAATACACCCGGTGTGATTAATATAATCCATAACTAGTAAGCACTTTAACTGATAAATGTGTCTCAGTACAGTTTCAGAATATCTCGGTTTCTTTAAATGAAGGATAGAATCAGTCCATGAAACTGGTAAAGGATTCACCCTTCAAATCTGTTGATTGATCAAGGTTCATATTGATCTGGGATTGGTGATGTAAAGATGAGAATGTTTATTTGGTAAGAGAAGCTTCTTTCTTTGAAGAACAGATTTCCCAGAGCAGTGCTGGAATAATAACAATGTCAGTCTGCATTAAGTGAAGATTTTTAGGAGGCACTGTTGTATATGCTTTTTATTACCCCACGGATGTAATAATTCATCACCGTGAGCCGTCGGGATGGCTCATGGTGTGACTGACAGGAACTTCAGAATTTTTCAGCAGTCAGGCTCTCAATTTAAAGCAGCAGCCAGCAGGCTTCTGGTCCCTGTGCTGCAGCCACAGTGAGAGCCCAGCAGCGCTCCCATGACATGCAGCAGCATCGTTAAGTCACCTGATAAGGTAATTATGTGAACTTTAGAGCATGAGCAAATTGAAAGTTATTTGCAGGTTTAAGTAGTTGCTAAATCAGATTGATGTAAATGGGTTTACTGTTATTGGTCTGAAATGAAAAAACAAAATTAAACACTATGAGGGAGGAAATATTAATATTGCTGCCCAAGTTTTGCTTGGCTATGGATCCGAGCTCTGATTGACTCCCATCCCCTGTAAAGGGTGTGATGTTATGCCACTTTGCTCTAGAACGGCTTTCTTTTCAATTAAAAAAAAAAAAAAAAAAAAAAAAAAAAAGTTACACTTTATTTTTGTTTACAAATCTTCCAAACTCAATTAAAAACCATGGACGTCCTGACTACAGAATTAGATGCAGTGCCAGGAAGTGCATAATCCTAAATAACTTTGATCAGTTTAGGACATCCCTATTCTGGATAAACTTATACTTATTACCATTACTTGAATGCAACAGCCATTTCGTATTTTCCAAGTTTTAAAGTTCAGCAGGAGCTGAATTAACGTTTCTATCTATATTCCCAGAGCTTAGAAATGAGGGAATTCATGTGTAAGCTATTTGGTATTCGCTGTTCCAATTGTGAGTAAATAAGGTTGAGATTTTAGTTTGGATGTACTTACAGAGCATCTGTCACATTCTGCAATAGTTTCAGTCTCAGTTGACCAATATCCAAAATAGAGCAGCAGACAGGTGTTACCTGCTCTCACTGACGGAGCGTGACAATGACCATTATCAGCTACACCAACTCATCCGAATGGCCCTTCCAGCCTATTATCTAGGTGAAGTGGGGGGCTGCTGGGCGAAGGAAAAAGATTTTCAAGGCACAGTGAGGGTTAGGGAAAGGCACATGGTTATAAACGCCTAATAGACCTGCAGCCAGGGGAGAAATTGTTGCAATCAAAGCTACATGAGGCATGCACTTAATCTCATTGCTTTTGAAGTGCTGACAGATTTTTCTTTTATTTTTAACCAGAAAAACAACTGAAACCTCTCTCAAGCTCATTTTAAGATTGCAGATAATGCAGGTTGACTGTTATGCTCATGGACTTATGGAAACTGTCTAGTTTATTTACTGCTAAAATGTAAAAGCATAAAGATTTGAAAATGCGCAACATTTTATATGATACATGTTAAAATGATGAAAAAGACTTTAAAAAATTCATATAAAGCTAAAAGACATGCTTAAGGAAAATTTGACATGAAATGCTTGAAGACAATAAATTAAAGGGAAGCCTGCCATTAGCAATGTGTGCATCAGTTGATTCAATGAAAAGCAATGTGTAATATGATTTCTCAAAAGGCCAACTTTGAGTCTTTGCCCTTTAATCCGGAATGTCTGTGATGCATTATATAAACAACAACTCACATCATCATCTTTCGTTCGAGTCAAAAACATAAAAGTCTTTGAGCTTCAGCCTTCAAGTGAAAGACACGGCAGTTATTGTGCCGCACACTTTTCTTTGGATCTCACCCCAGGCTAGATCTTGCAGCTTTCCATCAGCCTCACTTTTAAGGTGTAGACCTGGATCAAACATAGGGGCGCTTTATCAGCTGCTTTCATCTTTCTAAAAGACTTCTGACAGGGCCCTCCGACTGAATTCAGGCAATACTCTCAGGACTGTCGTCTCCATCCGTCGAGAAAACAAACGACGCGTTCGCTGTTTGTTTTGTAAATGTTGACGTCTTTCTTGCTCTTAAGAAGCTTCTGTCATTTGTCAAGAGCAGCCGGCACTTAGTCCTCTACAGTAGCATCTTAACAGTGTTAAGATCGCAGTGATGCTGTAATCCAAATGTGCCCAGAATTCTTTATTTATTGCTTGTAATTAGATTAATCTAAAATTTGTTTTATATTTTCTTATTTTTATTAGAAAATATGTTCTATCCGTTAAAGAATAGTGTGAAAATGAGTAGATACAAAAACGTATTCCCTTCCTGATATGGAATAAGTTTTCTAAATAATTTACATTGCATATAGAACATAAAAAATAGCGTCCCACATGTTTAATTTCAGTACTACACTCTTGAGATTTGAAATAAATGTATGAATCCCATGTGATAAAGAAGCACAAGGAGAAACCTCACTATCCCATCCTCATCTATATTGATTGAAATATTTTAAGCCTTTATTGTAATTTTTATAATTACCTCTTAAATATCGTGAAATCTAAAAACTCTGTGCTCAGAAAATTTGAGCATCAAAGAAATGAAAACAGTAGATTCAACCTAAGAAGGCAAAATACGCAACTCTTTTTAAAATTCAATTGACCAGTTTCAGAGTTTTTGACTTTATAAATAAGGAGTTTGTGTTTCCTTTTCCCCGTAATATTTATAATCCTAACTTCTCTTTTATGTAACATTTATAAAACTTGTAGGCATATTCAGCAGGTGCTACCTCAGACCTTCACAAAATCAGCAACACAAGTGACATCTACAAAATATAAATTGCGCCATGATGTTTGACATAAATACAGACTGGTGAGGTTTATCCAGAAAAGGTTTGGTGTGAAGTTTAAATCCTGATAATGATGTCTTAAACAGCTGTGAAAATTTGGCAGCAAAGCCTCTGGAGAAGAAGAAAACAGTGAGAAAGGCTCATGTGAGTTATTTGATGATTTTTTTTTTTTTTACACCCTTACCTCTAGGGAAGTAAGCAGCATAAGGTAATGAGGATGCTTGATTTATGCCTGCAGTGTTTGGCTTTGACAGTACAGAAGCTGTTGGGTTGTGATGATGTGTGTCCTGTATTTTCAGCCAATCCCCATTTCAGTATTTATTTATTTTTGCTATTTTTCTTCATATGCCCTGTGGTGTTAGTTCAGACAGTATGGTGAGTCTCGTTTCCTTCGCGTCTTGGGGCAGATTTGCTCTGTAAAAGGTGAAATGGACCACGTCTTGTGAAGGCAGCAAAGCAGAAATTCAGTGCTGGAGAAGACGGAGCTGAAGATTAGGGTAACAGCAGCAGGTCCTTCAAATACGTAGAGCTCATGACAGAAGATGAGAAAGAAAGAGTGCTAGCAATTACAAGGACCATTAGATTGGTATTTGCCATTGGCTATAAAACTGTACATCAAAAGTTAACCTTTTTTACCCCCAAATATGATACCCCAGACTATTCTTTATTTTTTCTAAGAATGTTCCGACACTAGTGGCATTTAAATGTAATCTCACAGAAAGGAGAGAAAGAGAAGGGAATAAAACCTGCAGCAAAGAAGCCGAGGATGGGAGTCGAAGGTCTGGCCCCTCTAACCACTGCACCTACTCCCTGACTTGAGACCACTTTCAAGTAATATATCGATAATGTCATAATAATGCAAGTCTCAAAGACCAGTAACCTTTAACTTTGTGAAGAACACCAACATATCTTAATCATCCAAAACAAACAGAATAACCAGAAACAATGAATACATCAGGAATAAACACAATTACAACCTAAACCATAAATAAAATAGATGATGGTGTCTTTATAAAGAAAATTGCCCTTCAGAAAATATTAATCATCACAATGAAAATGATTGAGCTTTAATTTATCGTGCGGTTCATTGATTGTTGTGACAGATTTAGCCATCAAATTGATGGTCTTCGTGATAATAACACCTGACAATCCATATCCCTTAACATCCATCCATCTGGGTTTCCCCTCCCCCAAGAGTGGTTCTCCAGGCAGGGGAGGAAACACCAACAAGTTCACAGCAGCATCAGACGCTCTGAAGGGCCCCAAAACACCCTCTGGTGTTCGCAGGGAAGTTTGGGCAAACAGTGGATAGACTTACCAAATATGTTGGGTGTTTTTTTAATGAGAGCAGGTTTCAGAGAGTGTTGTCGGTGTGAACTGACCATGACATGATTTGAACATTTGGAGGATGTTTGAGTTGGAGCCTTGCAGAACTGGAGAGTGACTGCAACATCCTAGGTGCACAAAGAGGCATTATTGTTGGTTTACAACCATCATTGCTCCAAACAGATGCAAGAAGTGTCTGCTGAAATTTACACAGTTTTTCCGTTTCTGTAGATAGTCTGTTGTTTTTATACAGACCAAAGTATTGTAGCCAGTTGCATATTGTTTTACTTCCAGTATGGTAGGTTTAATAACTGTACATTAACTTCCCCTCACTGTAAGGTCTGTTATTCTTCATAGTTGTATCTTTGTAGATGCTTTGACTTGTATGTCGCATTGTTCAGTTTATTTTTAGAGACAATGTGCAAAAAAAATAAACAAATAGAAAAAATAAATCATTAATAAAAGATGCTTTGCACCAGATTTAGCTTAAGCCAGTTTCCATCTGTAGTTCCTGAGCAGGTCAGTTAATAAAAAAGTCCAATATCATAAAGCATACAGAGAAAATCCTCATATAAGCTATGCACTTCTGTTGTTTATAGTCATAAAATTACAATATAAATGGCAAACACCAGGATTACAGTTTTTATTTTTCAATACAAATATTGCTGATTTACTAACCGCCGTTTCCTGTTGCTGATTTAACTGAATTCCCTGCATTTTATTCTATTTTAAGGAAATAACGAGGAAACTCGATACAGTTTGGCTACATTGTAGAGTACCAGATCCCGTTTTTGCTCATATGCACAATCCTCAAGAGTATACCTCACTGTCAGGTTCTGTTTGTTTAGCAAGATGAATAAAACAAAAATCCCTTTTTAATGCACCTCAAAATTGTCACTAACTCTGTAAAATAAGTTATTAATATTTTACCACCTTCACACAGGATGAACAGTTCTGTCCATTAATGATAAACCTACCAATGCACAATGTTTGCTACTGAGAACAACAGCGCTAAATGTTCCATTTTGCCTGATTGCTGACAACATCAATTCAAAAGCAAAACAGTGTGACACGAAATGATTTTGAGGGGTTTTCTTTGCATTGCAGGTGCTTAAATTGCTTCTGCCTGAGGCCATTTCCTGCTAATGAGTATAAATGAAGTGAAAAATGTAGATGGACCTGAGCAGCAAGTGAAAGAAATTGATTCCACAGTGGCTGACATCTCTGAGCTAAAAACAAGGACAGAGTAAAAGAGGCTGAGACAATGGAGACGCTGGAGAGGACACACCGGTTACCCTCCAGCATCCCATTTCTGTTGGTTCTGCTTTTTGTATCATGAAATGACATGGCAGTTTTTTTTTGTTGCTGTAGAATAACTTATTTTTAAAATGTGCATTTTTTTGCGATTTAATTACCAAAATATATTAAGTAAAGGCAGCAAATGGATGAATGCTTTAACTAAGCATTCATCCATCATCGCTGATGTTTGAGTTTTTGTGTTTTTATCTGATTGCTTGTGCATGACTCAAGCATGTGCTGTAAATTATATCCACATTTCTAAAGTGCAGAATCAATCAGTGTGCCCCAATCAACAATAATCTATCATGTGTTAATCAAAATAAGTAAAGCTACGTATTATTTGTGAAT
The DNA here is from genome assembly GCF_001443285.1 of Poecilia latipinna. Classification (NCBI taxonomy): domain Eukaryota; kingdom Metazoa; phylum Chordata; class Actinopteri; order Cyprinodontiformes; family Poeciliidae; genus Poecilia; species Poecilia latipinna. The sequence continues at coordinate 153,088 of NW_015114547.1, forward strand.
GAAAAGATTTCTAATTCAGAAGTGCTTTCCGCAATATCCCACAGCTTTGGCCAAATTGGATGAACTCCCATGAACTACTTACTGCTTTATATTTAATGTCGGTGAACACAGTCGATTTTTGTCCTCCGTCTACACACATTTGTCTGGCCCCTAATCTGACTCTGCATTTATAGGATTGTAGGAGTGAGGTTTAATTTTGGCAGGCCACTCTCATAAATGCTGCATAATTACAGCTGTTTGAATTCCCTCGTGCTTTCCTTGTAAAAGGGGAACCACTCACCTAACAGGACTGGCAGGTCCGCAAGACTCTGAAAGCAACATTTACGTGGAAATGGCTGGCTTTTTGGTAACTACTGCACTTTTACTGAATGAAAATAAAAGTCACCCTAAAACAACCTAACTTTAGTGGCAAGACTTCGCTTTAAAATCTAATTTAAGCTAATTATAGTTTGCCCTTTAGAAGATGGTTGTTAACTGGCTGAATCATAACCTCAAAACACAATTTGTTTTTATTGGTGTTTTTGGTCATATTTGCTTTTTAGTTCTATTTGCTTTTATTCTGAAGGGCTCCTAGTAAAAGCCTTGATATTTATGTGGGCACACTGCACAGGTTTCAGGATAATTTGTCTATAAAATAAACATGGCAACATTTCAGGAAGAGGACCAGAGTATGTTTGGACTTTCCAGAAACTACTGAAACCAGATGCCTACATGCACTTCATAAAATAATAATAATAAAAAAGACAAATGGCCTTCTTTATTTCTATCTCGTATTAAATCAAGTTAAACTTTCCTGCTTTAGGTCAATCAGGATTACCAAAATTACTTTGTTCTAAAGGATTTTTAGAGAATATTTTTACTACTTTGTTAAAATTCAGAAATGTACATACAGCAACAATCTTTAGAAGGATTATTGTCACTTCTTATACGTTTGGCAATATAAGAATATAATATATCACTGGCAAAGAAAAGGAATGGTTCTCCTTGATTGGCCGCTTTGGAAACACACCACCAAATAGCATTGTGATTAAATATTTCAGCGCCAAGCTGCATTTTCTTTCAAATATTTTACACATAATTTGAAATTACATTCCACAGAACATGTATCTGAATATACAAATAGGTCGACTGTAGATACAAAAACATCGGATACATGTTGCAGGGTAAGCAACATGTGAAAAAACTATGTATACCATGGCTGCCTCCTTAAGATTTAAGGGTGAAAGAAGGAGTATGTACTCCATTTTATGTAATTACACCAATGTAGCTTAGAAGGCTCGTCAAGTTAATGCAGACAGTTGATTTGGAAATGAAACATTAAATTATTCAGATTAGGTTGTCTTACTGCCCAGACCCTGTAGGAGTCTACTTGTTAGTAAAATGAAATATGTCCTGACTTGCAGACCTCTCCTGTCATTAATCATGCAGGCTCCCAGCATGTGCTGTCCTGTCAGTCTCCTGCTTCATATACCCTAAAAAATATCCACTAGTACAAAAGTAAATTTAGCACAAAAGGTAAAGAAGTTTCTCTTCTTCTTAACAATTCTCATTCTGTTGGAAAACCTGTTTTCCCCCGTAAGTGGTGCCACATTTGTAAAGAAAATACATTCAGTTGAGTTGAGTATGTTGAACGTGCCCATTAAAAATGTACAAAATCTTCACTACCAATGCAGAACAGCTTGACTCTTGTTGACTGGATTTAATAAATTACAGTTTGAAGAAACAAGACATCTTGCCAATTTAACTGTTTATTCATTCAGTAGTGTGTGGGAGAAACGTATACAACCACAACGGGCTTGCAAGTCATGTTTATGCTAATCATCAGTTTGGTCACACACTGCTGTGGGATGGCATCCAATTCTAAACGCAGCAACAGCCAGTGTGGTGGGTTGTCGCTCTGGCACAAACCCACAAACCTTCAGTTGGAGTGGGGACTGCCGGAAAGCCATTTTGACCTCTTTCAACCTCTAAACTCCAAAATTCTTGAGGTAGTTTCACATAAACAAATTGATCCTACTAGAAACAGGAAGCACATCCATCTACGGATGATGAAAGCTTTTTAAACAGTAGCCTGAAAATGCTTTTCTCTAGAGTTGGTTACAGCATCTGTTCTGCAGAAACCAATGCATGCAATGTCCATACATGACAGAAAAAAAAAATCAATCCCTTTCTCCAAACAATCTGGCTAAATGTTTAGATCTACTAGTTAGCTGTAGTTTGAACTTTTCTTCTGTGTCTGAGCTAACTGAAGGAGAGAATGTTTTCCTGCAGCTGCGGTCTGATTGATTGTTACTATTTTGGCTTTGCTTCTATCCACTGCTTGACTGCATTGTAGTTAAAATCTCACAAGTAAAACAGATGCTAAATATGTGGAGAAACATAATGCATACAGAATCACCATGTGTCACCAATAACATAATAAATACTGAAGTTTGTTTGTGCACATCAGAGTAATAATGCTAGTCAGTAGTTATTTTATTATTTTTTGTTTTTTACAAAACAGTTTTTGTCATATCTGGTAATTCACAACTCTGAAAATTTGCAGACAGACTGGACTAACTGATGAGAGCTTTTAAATTCTCGAGTAGAATGCTAGTTTCTTAGGTCTCCAAGCTGCTGCAATCGGACATTTCTCTTGATTTCTTCCTCCAAACTTGACAAATAGCTACACAAATTTTAACTTTATGCACCCAAATAAGAGCCAGACACTTTACAATTGCTACTTTTCTCTTTGTTGCTTTTTGTTTTGTAAATTGATCCCTGAGTTTGGTGATACTGTCAATAGGTCACGTCATTACTCTTCCACAACTTTCAAAAATCTTCGTCTCCTTGTGCTTTGTCTATTTTCATTTTTGCAGGGGGGAGGAGGAAATACTTTGTTTCAGACATGATCTGCAAGCTTTCAGACAACTGAAAAGGACAAACAAGTTATTACATATCCATTTAAGCTTGCATATATCAGTATAACTACCCATAATGTCGCTAAGTAGTAATTATTCTGCTTATCAACTTTGCCCATTGTTGAGGATCCATTATCACTTCTTCATATAAAATCACATGTGCATTGAATTCTTCACTGAGAAAATATACTGCAGTTATATGGGGATTTTTAAGTTTAAGTGGCTTAAGCTCTATGAAAATAGAGGCCCACAGAGGTCAATAATAGAAGTTAGTTTACGGGTCCAGTCTGGTTAAGAAGATAAAAGGTTTAGAAGATAGTGAAAACAAGCTTCATAGGCTGGACATCAGGCAGATAAGGAGCGGTTAAACAAAGGGACAGAAGTGTCTTGAGATGAAAATGGTCCGTTTTGCGGAGCAGCCATCATTTACCAGTGAAGTAGTCATATCAAAGAAACAAACAGATAAAAAGCCCACAGAACTTTAGATATGCTGGTTGAAGTTCAACCAAGCAGATGCCAGAGTAAAATTATATAATCACCAGGGGTTAAATCGAGCCAAAGCTGTGCAGGGGACCCAGCATATATACTTTTCTATGCCGCTTTCTTCAGACTTTAATTTATGCAAAGCCACAATTTTCTGTAACTGCTTTCAAACACAACACACCAACTTGCCCCCTATTCCTACTGTGCCAGTTTAAAACGATGCATTTATGGCCTCGGAGCGTGAACTGCAGAGGAAAAAAAAGTAAGAGCTGTAAAAACAGAGATGTTTTCCCATCATTCACAGATGCGACGATAAAGGGCACACTCATCGAAACCTTCATGCACCTCCGCACAGATTGTTAAAGACTGTATCAAACAGATAGTTGACCCTGTTCACATCAATTAGTCAACCATGGGAGATATAATGCAGCAAAGTGAAAAGAGATTGGAAGAATATAAAAAAAAATAAGCTAGAGTCTATATATGTAAAATAAGGTGAGGAATTTATGAATCTTTCCATGGGTTTCTATATAGTTTTGCAGATGTCTGAGCAGGTTTGAGGAGGAGTTATTTAATGTCATCTATAAAAAAAAAAAATCTTTTTTTTTCTTTCACCACTTTCTAGCTTTGTTCTGAGCGGGCAAGGCCTTCATTTCTTCCATATTTAGCGGATCTGATGCCCCATTTTGGGTGAAACCTAAAAGGATGCATCACATTTGAAAGATTAGTTCAACAGTAACTAAAATATCTTAAGAAACTCTCCTTTGACCTACCAAAAAGTGGACCACAGTCGGCACTGATGTCCGCTTTAGCTCGTCATGTACTGCATAATATTTTCAGTAGTTGAATTCAGCTCCAAAGTGTGCAACCTCATAAGTGAGTCATACAGAAGTGAGGAGACGCTTGTTTAAAGATGAGAAAATACTTATCAAAAACAAGCACACTTCTTTGGCATTCCTCGTCATCAGGGACGTGCGCAGATAGAAACCAAGTGGCCTTTCCCCTCTTTGGAAAAAAGCGCCATTTTCTAATTACTACCGCTAATTTCAGGTAAAGCACCAGGGTGAGAATCTAGTCGGAGCAGAGAGTTGCATAAATCTGTACATGAACTGTCTCAAGATGGTTAGGATGATGTGAAAAACAGGAGGTGCACAAAGCAGCTGCTTATCAGATGAAAAGATGCTGGACTCAGAAACTGTTTGGTGTTTAACTCTTTGAAATGAAATATTGTGGCGCTGCATGCAGCTTTTCTAACTGTACTGGTTCCTTCATTTAGCACTTAGAGACTTAACAGCCAGATAATTGCTGAAAACCACTCTGAAGTTCTGTGATGTAGATAATACACATTTTCACTGTTCTTGGTGCAGAAGTGAGACCATCCCAAAGCAGCTCCTCAGGGTTTTGGCTCCTAACTTTTAGTCAACTTATCTTTCCTAGATCTAAGAAATTATCACAATATGACAGTGATTTATAACTACAGAGCAGATAAGCCATCTGGAAACCTGCTAAGGTACCACTGAAGCTTAAAAGCAAATCCAAAAGGAACAGTCTCTCAAAGCGTTCTCCAATTGTTTTGCTTTAAAGTTGAATAAATCCATTCAGTGCTCCCTGACTGTGCATTAAATACACCTCTCCAAGCTTTCCATCGAGCAGCCAGGATAATGGCGGGTAAAATGGCTTTTCATGCCGACGTTTTTCTGAAACATTTCAGACTCTGAAAAAGCAGCTTGTGAAATGTGGGGAGTCCAGCCAGACAAGGTGCTGCCATCAGCAGAGCACGGTGACATGCTGGATTTTTTTTCTCTCCTCCTTCAGGCCAACTGATGCAACATAATCTAAGTGTCATCGAAGGGAACGCCGACACCCGGGTGGGAAACCACAATAACTCATGAAGCTTACCTCGACTCGAAATACGAACAAGACCAGCTTATCTTGGGAGCTTGAGAGATCATGAAAAACAAAATTACTTCTGCTTCACTCGCAGAGGAAGGTGTTTTCCCCGTCAGCATCATTTTGAGCACTACTGTGAAAACTCCAAAATGTAGGGCAGACCTCCTTTACATTTGCAGCCTCCCTCCTTTCTGTGCCTCCGGGGCTTAAAGGAGTTGTTCAAATGCTGCTCTGATCACAGGATTTTCAATTGTATCTCCTCCTCCCCTTTTCTATGAAGCACCTAAGCACAACAAAAAATTATCTCGCAAGAGAACAACTTTGACTGGAATCGGATTTCTGCAGCCATGCCAACTCTGGTCCTATCTTTTTTTTTTTTTTATCCATCTTTGTCTGCCTTGTTTCCTATCGACTGTGATGGCTGATCAATATTGCTGTGCTGGCTTATATTGTTGACTTCTGCTTCTTTTTCAGAATTAAGTCAACTGATGCTGCATCAAAGTCACAAGAAGCAGTGTTTGTGTTTATGGACGCCTCTAAGTCCTTGTGCCTGTGGGTGGCGTCCCTCTGATTGTCTGGGGACGGGGAGCGCTGCTGATTGACCCACTTACAAGAGCAGTGGCACATTTACACCCAGAAAGTCATTCATGCATCATGAGCTACTCGCTGCAAAACATGTACAACAAACTGTAAGGTACCACAGTCCTAATTTACTGCTCAAAATGTTTAATATCTGCTGACTGTACAAAATATTTCAAATATTATAGCTTTTCAGGCATTTTTAAGTTAAAATTGTACAGTGCCTGGAAAAGTGTTTGCCACCTTACAGATTTATGCTTTTGTTGCCATTTTGGTAGACTTAAATGCTTCACAACTGACATCAGAGCAAAAATAACTAAAGTAAATACAGAAAGCAGTCTCGAATCCAAACCAGCAGAGCTCTCTGTGATTATATGACTGCCTACAGTGTTGTATCATAAATTAATTGGACTTGGCTGCATTTTTTTTAAAGTTGTGGTTGATTTCACCCAGTTAGATTTCGCCCTATGTCTATAAAATAAGATGAAGTAGACAGAAATAGCTCTGAACCCAACAAATCATGCCAATTATAAGGCTTTGGGAAAACAGTTAAGCACAATGGAGAAAATAAGGAAGAACAGAGAACCTTCCTAGGAGTGATTAGCCTACCAGGATTACTTCAAGAAAAAAATTAACAAATCATCCCGGAAGTCACAGAAGAACCCAGAACTGCTTCTAAAGAACTTCAGACCTCTCTCGACTCAGTCGAGGTCAGAATTTATGATTCAACAATAGTAGAGATGAAGCAAAAACTGCATCTATTTGAGGGTTAAAAGATGAAAAACCATACAGAACACAAAGGTTTGCCTTACATTTGACTTTTGGAAAGATATTCTGCAGACTGAAGAAGCTGGAACTTGTTGAAAGGTGTGAGTCCTCTTACATTTGGCTGGAAACTAACACAGCATTTCAAATAAAAGTAAATCAAACCAGGTGGTGTGATGTTCCTGGGCTTCATTGCTCAGAACATCACACCAAATGTCTATATATGATTTTATGTTTTTGTGGTAATAACTGAAAGAATTGTTTTAAAATAGTTTTTTTGTATTTGCCCAGGTTTGATTAATGAAAACATTGAAGTGTGACAAACCATCAGAAACGGAGTAAAATCTGGAAATAGGCAAATACCTTTTTATTGCTATGTATACTCCCCTTTTATATTTCCTATTTCACTTCCCTCCTCCCTTTAATTGAAGAACACAAATTTCTGCCTTTCCATAAACTCACTGCTCTGTTTTGGATCCAAATCTCTCTGCCCATCGGAATTTCAAAGCACTCCCAAGCTCTCATCACCTCCCTCCTCCGTCTCCTCAGACTTAGGCAAAGAGGATGGGGCTGCAACTAGTGCCAGCAAGCACATTTCATTTTTGGGCCAAAAAGCACATGAAAGAGATATAGTTCTGCAGTGTTCTGCATGTTGACATCTTCTGCTGCCTTTTTAACATATAGTCACCTTGCTTGAACATTTTCAACATAGTGGCATTACAATTTTAATTTGATCATTTTTACCACTTTTGCAGTGTTGCAGATATTTTGTTCCACTGGATTAAGCTTTTGTCAGTGATAGATGTCTCCTTAATAAATATCTGTAGGCAATTAATTTGGAGCCACTTTTAACTCCTGAATATGAAATGAATGTTCATCTTTTGTGATAAAAGTTCTTACAAGATGATTAAACAAAATGTCTCTACTAAACTTGAAGTTGAGAAATCTTCCATTTGAATTTACTTCCTTTTTAATACAGTACTGTAAGGTATTAGTTGCACAAAACAAAATTTCAACATAAATACTCTGCAGCTATTAAAAATAACGTACTCCAGTCCAAAGGGATTGATTTTTTTCAAAGCTTTGAAAAATACATTGTTCGTCAAATTATATTCTGAGATGTACGTGGAAAAAAATAATCTCAACTTAATCGTTTTTCCTTCCACTTCACAATTAGACACAGTTTTGTATTTGAATACATTAAAGTTTTTTGTTTTGGCTGGAATAGAACAAAAAAAGGAAGACGTGATGAGATGTTTTGCAGCCACAGCGTGAATAAAGTAGCTATTCAGCAACATTTTTATACACAGGGGAGATTTAGTTTCATTGTTAATATACAGCTAAGATCTAGTTTATGATCAATTTTATTGGAATGAATGCACAGAGCTTTATCTATGCCCACATATTGGTGAAAAACAAACAAAAGAATAACTTTTCTGCATAGTTCCGGGTTTGTTTTCAAAGCATTTTATACGGTTACAGCAGGAAAGCTTGCCAAATCAAACAAATAACCAGGAGAAACAAACACAGAGTCCTGACTCTGATAAAAGCCTGCCTGTAATAAACCGGCGTTGTGAGAAAGAAAATTCCTACCATTAGATGAAAAATATATAACATGATATGAAAGCAGTATTTTCAGGTCAGCACAAGTGTTACTTTGAAGCGCACAGAGCTCATGTGGTATAATTAGGCTACTTAGTGGAGCAGCAGAGAACGTTAAAATGAAAGTCCTCTTTCTAAAATTCTCTCTCAAGGGTTAGTTCAAAACTGTGAAATGGTTTATAGGTAACATTATATCCTCTATGCTGTTCTTAGATTGATAAAACCACAGCGTGAGCCAGTATTAGAAGTGTTAAGCACCTTGGTTAGTCCTCATTTTACATATTCTATTAGATTTATTATATAAGCCGAGAATCAGGGTTCACTTTACATAGTAATAATACATCAAATATTTCATTCATCCGTCCCAAGGTTGAGAGATAAAGGATTCTGCAATAACATGATTTTTTTGTGGGAAAAATGTGTCACGACTGAAATCAAGAAATGGGACAAAACCCTCAGAGTCCGGATGCTGCTGGTGGAATTGGGTTAGATTGGCTGATGGGAACACTGATTACGACATCATGAGGTAAAGATTGTAAGGAGAGCTGCATTCAAGGCGGTCCAATGGAACAACACATGGGAAGTCTAAAACAAGGGACCGTGGACGGAGTGTTTGGAAGAATTGGGTCAAGAAAATTAGTGATGACTGGAGCAAAGCTCTGTTCTTTTAAGCAGGCTGTACACGCAGGACCAAACACAGACGTCAGGGAGCTGATCTCTCTCATTAAAGTTACGCTAAAGCTTTATTAGAGTGGGGCCAGGAAAGCAGGATGCTTTCTTTTGAATGAGCCCTGGAGAGCAATAAAATCAAAGGCAAATCAAGCACTTATGCAAATATGAACTTTTTAGTAAGGGTGAATAATGACATCAGCCAAACTATTCAAAATGCAGGCTTAAAGCTTTTGGTTAAAACAAACCGACTGATCCTGAATCTTTGTATAAAGAGATGCCAGATTTGGATTCTTTGGGAAGAAATGGCTACAACGTCTCTGCAGGTTGCTTGCTGCTCTGTCTCTGCTCTGACAAGTACAAGATCACTGGCAAAAAATGTCAACTGCAAGTAAAACTTTAATCAACTTATAGCTTCCTCTGTAGCTTCTAAATCAAACAGTTTGCAAACCCATCATGTGTTTGAACAATCAGTTCTCAGGTTCAGATAGTTAAGCTCCCTAACCTTGTGCTATGTTCTTGTGTTCCTTCCCTGTTTTTTTTTTTTAATTCTTAGTTTGAGATTTTGCTCTGTCGTTTTTAAGTTATCCTTCAAAGTTAAATGTCACTTTTCATATTTCAGTCAAGTTTTGAAAGGGTTTTTCATGGTCTCATAATTTAACATCACAAAAACTTGATGTTTTAGGCAGGGAGACGTTTGACAACTACTGTACATTTATGGTGTTTTTAACGGTGCACACGATGTGCCTTAATCTGCTTTCATAGATCAGGAAGTGGGACATTTTTCTGACCAGAATGGCAGTTGTATCAACTAAACTATTAAATGTCCTTTAATGATATTTATGGCTTTCATAAGGAAACTGGTGGGATAGCAGTTACATAACCCAGCTCTTAAAATATAACCACGGGGTTTGTGATGTTTATCAAAATGCAAACTCTAGTTTAGAGTCCCTACTTCTCTATTTATTGAGTGTGCTTTTATTTTTTTTATATTATAATACTAACTTACCCCTTACCTCAATTTTTAAACAAGGCTAAGCTGTGGAGCCTTATTAGCTCCCCTCAATTACATACATTTTCTTTAGGACACTTTTCTAATAAAACTGTATAAAATAACATTTAAACGTCACTACGAGCTGTGATTTCCCCAATGATAGAGCGAAACCTTCAAGTGTCTGATCAAAAACTTCTACTTGACCCAACCCTAAATCAAGGTTGTCCAAAGTGCGGCCCGGGGGCCGTTTGTAGCCCTTGAAACTATTTTGGGCGACCCCTGATCAGAATTCAACAATAGTCTTAATTTGGTTTAAATTTAAAAACAATGTTTAGGGTGCAGTGTTTCAAAAACACACACACAAATACAGACAATTTAAAATCTTAAAATGGAAAATGGAAGGTGCGATAAGTTTTTGCTTTTAATTTATTTGTATAAACAACCACTTTTACTAAAATGAAGACTTGGGCATTCTCGTGTAATAAACTTTTCAAAATAAAGCAAGAGTGAACCAGATAATAAAAAAAAAGAATAATATGATTAACTAAAAAAAAATAAGGATGTTTCTATTTGTTTCTTCTTTTTTTAATCTGGCAAACCTGGTAAACCTTTTTCATGTTTTAAATGTACAATACTTTATCAATCATTTATCTAGAGAAATGTCACTGTCATGTTTAGTTTCAGGTAAGAGTGAAAAAATAGTTTTTGCAAAAACAAAAATACTAAAAAAAAAAAAAAACATTGTGGCCAGCTCGACATTTTTGACCTCCATGTCACAAAGTTTGGACACCTCTCCTCTAAATGAGAAAAACAAAACTTTGATTTTGTTTCAAAAATGCAGCGAATTGAATTAGTTTGCACAAGACGACAATGGAGGACCTGGAGCTAGATTTTTCTGCTAAAGTAAGATAGGTCAAACATCTCATATGCAGTAGATTTGGTGAGTTTTTTTTTTTTTTTAAAGCTGCATTGTTTTACTCTAAATGTTTGTCAGTTTGCAGCTGTCCTCTGACAAAATTCCGATATGACAAAACTTGGTTCATTTTTCATTTTGCTGTTATTCTGTGTTGATGTCTGTCTCCTGAAAACATACTTCTGCTATTACTGCCATGCATAAACTTTCTAATAGATGGTAAATGTTTAAAAATTATGTACAAGAAAAGCCTATCTTTGTTGCACTGTGTGATTAATAGGCGCTGTCAGTCATGGTGCAATGTAAGTGCAACCATTTACCAGGGGATGCATCTTCTAAGAGCTCTGTAGATGGATGCACACTGTTAAAATGGTTTGCTCTGAATAAAGTTCAGTTATGTTATACATTTCAGCTACCCTGTTTTCTGATCTTCAGTTATTTTATAGCACTACAGCTACATTCTCTATGGTTGTAACGTTTCTCCAAAAGGCCTTTATTGAAGCCTCTTTAAAGCTGCTGCTTTCTATTTTCAGAAAAAACAGACAAACTCCTACAAAGGCACATTTGGCTGCAGATACAGACTGCTGCCCCATTAAACGAATGAGTCCTAAAGCAGAAAGGTGAGCCACGGCTCCACAGACTCTGCCATTTACAAACGAGGCTCCTAAATTAGCCACATCCCCTGTGAGGAGGTCTCTGAGAATTAAAATATGGACCGTTAACCAACAGACTTCTCAGTTTTAAAAAGGAAAATGTCCCACAGTGCAGGTACCTGTAAGCGTGTTTAGAACAAGCAGTGATTTAAACTGAATAAAAGCTTTTCTTTAGGGTCTGACCTACCAATTTAGATTGCATGTAATAAAAAAAATGCTGCAGGCTCCTTGATAGATGTAGCAGCTTTGAATCAAACCAAAAATAGAGACATTGCAGCAATACCTCAATTACTGCATCACTACATCCCAGTTGGCGACTCCAGAAGCTGAAAAACATGATTTAATCTTATACTTTAAACCAACAGGAAAAGAAAAGGTTTTTTAGACTTTCACCTGCTGATAAAGACTCAAAAATGATTAAGATTTTTTCTTTCTTTTTTTTGCCAACATGCAGAAATACCTCAGAAAAGCAAATAAAGGTCAAACAGTTTTGTTGTACAGTGAAGAAAAACAAAAACAAAACAATGGTTTGCAAAATTTCTGTTGAAGTTTAGGAAGAAAAGGGCATGAATTAGTGAGAGGTTACCAAGCTGAACTACGGTGATGTGAAAGGGGTCAGTAGCTTACGGGAGGAGGACCATTTCTGCTTCTGTGACTGGGGGAATTGGGCCTTGATGACCTGCCAGGGCTCACTGGTGTCTGTGAAGGCTTGAGATGGACAGTCGGGCAAAAGAGAAGTAATCTGAACCACAATTACAATACATAAAACTATGACAGCTAACTATGCAGCATTGGCCTTCATTTGGCAGACGCTTTCTGGTCTTGTTATGGCTGATTTTTATCTCATAAAGTCCAAATAATGGATAATAAACCCCCATCACACCATTTTATGGCGTAGGAAGACATAATGCCAAGGGAAATAACACTGGCATTGTCTCATTTGTTACTGTGGCATAGGGAGTTTTGTCAGCAGATGAGTCAGGCTGCCACAAATTTTCTTTTAACATGTTAAAAAAATGAGGTCTGCAGTTCTCACAAGGCATTTGCAGTCCTGGCGTGGCTTATTCAGATTAGCTCCAATAATACCACAACCAAAAACAAAACAATATGTTTAATTAATAGCGTTCTGAGCTGGAAAAAAAAAAAAATCAGCAGATTTTAAAATTCAGACATCAGGATCAAGATTGGAATCCGGACAAAATGGTTAGATCATTATTTTTCCAAGCTGGAGGATTTGAACCACATTCATGCTAAACACCTCAGAGAACGCACATAAAACATTTAGAAATTATGAGTTTTGCAGGAAAACTCTTAATTTTCCTGCAAAATTAACATGCATAAATATTCCATGTTTATGCAACGTCTTAAACATGGAATATGTGTTAAACACTTAACATCTAAACATGGGCTTTTAATTAATGCTACATGCTTCAGTGTACACATTAGCAACCTCTGGGCACCATGAAAAATGTTTCTAGTGGGTAATGGACACATTACTAATGCTCTGTATTCAATTAATCAGGTTACAGAAACCACAGATAGCCCTTAGTAAACAAAGAATTCATCAATGATTTAAAATTTATTAAAAGCCTGTGCATTTCTGACCCTGCAAAAGCAGATCATGAAACACAAAAACAAACTCAATGTTCCTTCCTCAGCTCAAAATTCATCAATATAGAATATTCTGATCCCACAGTGATGTTCACAGCAAATGTTTTCTGCTTCCTTAAAGCCACAGTGTTTTAGTTGCTTAATATTAAATCTGCCAAAATGTATTTTGTAAACGAGCAGAGTTAACAAAAAGCCTTTTAGTAGAAGGCACTGCTTAATTAGCTCATAAAAACACAGGATCCCAGCGTGACTGTCTTTTGCTGCACCTGTTATCAATGCACTTGCTATAATAACTGAAAGTAGCAGTGGAAAAAAGTTTCTAATCTAAAAGGTGGACTTTTAGTGGTTCTAATACTAAAAGTAATGTCAATATCGAAGATTAAAAAAAGGATATTTCTATTTTAGCAACATATATGTGCTGCATTTCTTACCATTTCAGCTGATAAGCTGTTTTTCAATTAGTGTAGGTTAGCTCATTGAAATTATCCTGGGGATATTACTAGGAGTCTGCAAAAAGTGACACTAGTTGTGTTTCCATTACAAATGTGTGCAAAGTCTATATTTCACTAATATTGAAATAATAATGCATTTGCTGTGTTTTTTCATTAAATAAGACATTTAAATTAAAATCACATGTGAATAAGCTTGTTCACGCGATAAACCATTAAAAATCACGGCAGCGATGGATGTAAGCAGCAGATATTTATAATTCAGCCACTGTGTCTCAATCAGCCATCGGAGGAGACATTGGTGTCTTATTCAGGAGTTGGACAAGCCCCTCTGACTTGGGAGTGGAAACGTATGTAAATTGTAGTTGTTATTTTACAGATGAGCTATGGATTCAATATGCTAGAATTACTCACAATTTTGTATGAACTGTGCAATGCAGTGAGAGCTATAGTGGAGCCAGCAGCACATTGATGGAAAAAACACAACAAAAAAAAAAAAACAAGAACATTCTCCTACTACTTCCTGTCATCTTCTTCATTGTTTTTGGCAGTAATAACATCATGTTGATCATGTGACTTGTGTGAACCAAAAACCATCTCATCCTAGGGCAAAAATTTCTCCTCAAAAGAGTTTTTTTTTTAATTATGTTTCCATTAAGCAAATTTATTTTCAGAATTTCACTTTGCGCAGTTCTATGGTCAATAGAAATGCAGCTGCTGTCTTGCAGCTTTTGGTTGTATCCCATCTCCAACACACGAGTCAGATGAATGGCTAATTACCAGTCCTCTGCAAAACTTGCTAAGATGATAATCAGTCTTTTGATTTAGGATGCGTTAGAACTGGGATGGCTCCAGTTGCAGGAGAGTGAAACTACAGGACAGGACTTGCAGACCACAGTCTAAACCCAGTTATCCTTGCAGGTTCAAAGCTGGCGCTTATTGCCAGAGGTCACTGGATGAGAAACTAGTTACACTTTGGACAGGTCTTCAGGCAATCACACATTTGCAAAGATAACATGCAAACTACATGCACAAAGACTCCTGGGCAGGACTTGAACCTGTACTGCAATGCTATAGTGGTTCAAAAATTCTTAATGTGCAGGTTAATATTTAGTTTTAGCCCGCCTGTGATAAGCTGACTCATCTCTCCTGTGACACACGGGGGCGTGACTGATTATAGTGTCAATCAAGGGCTACAGTTAGTTTTATCATTATTACAGGAGTGTAAAATTAATGCCACCGTCACAGCTGTCAGCAGATTTTATTTATACAAAAACTTTGTCATAGATAAAGCACCTACACTCCTTCCACAGGGACAATCACGCGTCCCGAAAGAGTTATTTCCAGTTCGTTCACCTCTTTTCTTATAGCCGATTCAAACTTTAAAGAGACTAAATTCTTCCATTAAACTTGACATGAATCCTCCAATGTCTTAATTTATTTTTAATGTCAAGCTAGGTTCTCTTTACCTTTGCACTGAACATTGTGAAGGAGGAAAAAGCTGCAGACATTTGCTTCATCTTGCATGATAAAAGCTGTCACTCAGAATCCTAGACACTGAAACACTTTATGACACTTGTATGACAAATATAAATCTGCTTTTGCTGTCTGATTCCGATTTATACCGTCTTGCAGAAGTATTTTTACCCCTGAAATTCTGAGTATTTTGTCACTTTAAAATGAACCATTATGTATTTTAATTGGATTTTATGTGATGCATAAACAAAAAATAGCATGACTTAATTGTCAGGACTATGAAACTGGTAGCAATTTTAAAAATGATACTCTGACACCTCTAAGTAAAAATTAAGCTGAACTGGATACAAATACATACAATAAAAAAACTATACTTTTCACTTATTAAAAAATATATACCATACTTTAATTTTAAAGTTATACACTTCAGTGTTTGTTGGTCTATTACAAAGTACACAGTAAAGTAAAATTTGTCATGTCAACCTGGCATGTGAACAATTTTAAGGGTAATGAACATTCTTGCACTTATTTCTCTATATTTACAACTACACCTGCATTGTGTTAAATAATTTATCAACCCAAAGTTGTGTTTGGTTGAAATGTTTTTAAGGATGATGAAGTATTAGGTCCAGGTTTTCAAAAGCATGAATATTTTTAAAGGCTGATTTTCTTGAAAGTTGGCAATCATTTCAAAACCTCTTATTCCTTGGCTCTCCCACACAAGGCTGCAAACGAAATCAATGAAATGCAAATACACTTAGATCCAGGTCTTTATGGTTCTTGACCCAAAAGCACAAATGTGTAAAACGCAGCACCATGCACTTGTACATAGTTATTCATACCTGCTGGTAAGCGCTATTGCTGCAGGGGCTGAGCACTGAGGAGGTCTGCTCCTGCTCTCATGGATATCTGAAAGACAGTAAGATGATGTCGGGAAGCCTGACCTCCTCAGCCCTCACTGCAACCTTCCCCCAATTGAATTTGATTGCCCCAGTGGGAGCTGTTCAGCCCATCCACTCCTCTGGCGGTTAGAAGCCTGATGGGGATGTTTAAGGACGGGGAGCCTCTCCACTCCCATTTGTTTTCCTGCAGGTAATCGATGGTAGACTCGGGGTTACAGCTAATGTGATTTATGTGTCCTATTTCCGCTGTTATGCCTCATGTACAAATTGTCTGTGCTGATGTAAATTCCCCACTCTTTTCACAACTTGCTGACACTGAATCCAAAGCTGCCACACCGGAGCGGCTTGTCTGTGTTTGCATTCAGGACTATTTATTTAATTTTTATCTAGGAACAAAGAGGAGAGTGTTTCATCTCCTGTGAACCAGATACGTGGTAATTCTACACATTATATTTCCCTTTGGGTTTTATGCGTCTAACCATATTGGGAATTTTATAAATGTTTTGTGATTGTAAATCATTTGCAGTCTGAACACAAGGCAAATCCGATAAACTCATCCACTGGTGCATGCTCCTATAATTGTACTGCTACCTGCAGCGATTACATGCACATTAATATCTCCTCTCAGTGCTGCAGATGCATTAAGGGAAATAACATGAATTACTTTCAAAAAAGCCTCTCAACTGTGGAGCATCATAAACATTTATCTAGTGGGAATGCTATATATTTAACAGGCAGTGGAGAGACTTTGATGAAAGCCTTGAAGAAATCAACAACAACAAAAAAAGATGACTGAATGTAAAGATGAAGTTTCTATCTTGGTTTGGCCGCTTGCCACTGATTTCGCAATGATCTTTCTTTTCCATTCCTCTCATTTTCAATCAGTCACTTCATTCCACCATGAATCCTTCCTCTCTGCTTTGCCGCCAGCTTTCTCAACGTCACAAAAGTTATTTAATTTTTCATAAAAGTTAGCTAGAAAGTTACACACTTAGTCAAATAATGCATATCTATGAAATGTAATACATCACCACACAAATACAATTCAGTGAAATCAGCTGCCTTCAGAAATTAATAGTGATGAGCAAACAGGTATAAAATACACTTTTTTTTAAGTCCACACTCCTTTATTAAAAATATTTTTATGGGTGTTATGTAATACCCTAATCTTAAATGTCATGTTTTAATCAGCTCTAAGCAGAGTATTATGATAGTAAACAGAAATAAAAGATTGAAAATATCATCCTGTGTTTGAAACATCGCTCTGTGTTTCACTCTGTGAAATGAAAAGCAAAAGTCTGGCGCAGTATTAAATGTGAACTGAGGCTACATGGGATCATCATGTTTTCTTCCACCATTTAAATGCAGGGCAACTATACAAAGGTGTTTCTTTTATTTTAAAATCAATGTTATATGTCTCAGACTCTTGTTTTGGTTTACTAAACTTGAAGCTGGTTTGGAGTCATTTCTTGTGCTCTGTTATTTGTATTCAGCTTTTTCTTTGTTTTTCTATGATCGCCATGTTTGCTGTATTTTGTGTCACTCCAGTCCGTCTCCTTGAGCTGCTGCTGCTCTTTCTTCCCTCATAGCTTCTTCCTGTTGTAATCTACACCTCGGCCCATTTTCCACTCATTCCTTCCTGTTTCTCACCTTCACTTTGTTACATTTCGATAAAGCCAGATGTTCTGCAGTTCTTACGTTAGTTCAGTCATTGCCTACTTCCTTCCTGAAGTTTGGCTTTCCACACCACAAAACATTTTGAACAGAACCAGAGATGGGTGGCAACTAGTTGCATTTACTCAACTTTCTGTTTACTGTTTAAAGTAAAGTATGTATCTATATGGGCGGCTGATTGATGCTTAGTTGCTTATGGTTTTGTGAATTGATTTTGCTCCAGCTGTTATTTTTCAGTCAGAACAGTTTTTTTATATCAACATGTGACATGTTCATTTTAAATTGTAAATGAATGAAATAAAAACTTCCTAGAAGAAATGAACCTTCATGGGTAGTTTTACTATGTAATACCTTTTTACTCTTATTCGAGAAAAAACTATATTAACATATTTTAACCAAAAATGAATAAAAGACAAACACAGATTTACAGTTTATGTTAAAGTGAGACTTCTTGATTTTGCACAAGCTTGTTTTAATATTTTCTATCTGCTAAGACAACTGAATTATTTGGAAGTAACATAAATGCAGTAAAGACTATTCATCATCACTGGAAGTACTTTACTCTTTTCTAACATGTGCACTTGACCAACTGTATTAGTTTTATAAGTTTTATGCAGTAAAAACAGTGTTTCTTCTATTTAAACTGTCATTTTGTAATTACATTTGTAATATTTTTTCATTTTAGAACTTGCTTGTACATTACTTTATTTCTGTTTAAATCCGATTTAAAATATTAAATCAGATTTTATGTGTTACTTAAGAAGCCTTCTTATGTTTGTGTAATTTCTCAGTAAGAAATATGCCGCACAAGTAGTGCTTCTTTTTCTTGCGTACAGTCTCTGGGTGCTCTCTCCACCTCTGACTGTAACAACAAAAACACATTTACTGTATTGACTTTCTTTGTATTGTTTAGCATTAGAACTTTGTTATCAAAGGTCAATTTGTGATTTTTTTTATTCATGTTTGTCGAGCCAACAATGTGACGGAGCAGAACAGTATTGCAGGATTCTTTCCATATGATGGACTGGGGAGCAGCACGAAGTGGCCTTTCCCCTGTTCTGTATTCTATCTCTGCTTGCTCTCTAATCTTTGCTCGCATGGCTGATTTTGTACAACCTGGCTCTTACCTTTTGTAACTCAGGTTCCCTTTTGCCTTCACAACTTGCCTCCTCAGAGTATTCGGCTCTTCTTATCTGAACTCTGACAACTATAAACATAGACCACAGAAATGGATCAGAAGAATAGGTCACTGATTGAACAGGGATTTGCAATCAGACAGAAGCTGCACCTGTTCTTGGATGTTACTGCTCTACTGTACCTTCAGAGGCAGGGAGTATTTTGTTTTCACATATTTAGAGGTTGAACTGAATGAATTGCTTAAGCAGGGTTGACGTGTAGCCCACTGTGTTGAATTTTGCTCTACAATATATTTCCAAACAAGATAAGAAATTGTGTTTCTAAAGCTGCTCTTGGTTGTCAGGGGAACATTTCTGAATATGTAGTGTTGTATTCTCTGGAAAGGTATGCTCGGCTATTTGCATAAAATAAAGATCCACATTAGAGTCAAAGCCCAGCTACTTTACTGTGTGGTATTTGTTGCTTGTTTGCCTGCCTAAGCAACGAGGCTTTGTCCTTGTTGCTATGCCTAAATCAATTATCAACATCAAAGCCTGAATTGTGTTAACTTTCAAGTAATGAATGGCTTCAAGAGTTTTCAGAGATACTGGAGATGTTTTCCTTCTGGTTTGTTTTAAAAGAATACAAACAAATTTGTGCAGGGCAATTGTCTCTCCTCTCCTCTCCTGTCTTTTCGTCTATAAGCCTCCCATTATGATTTGTTCTTGTCTTTTGATTTTTGATGAAGCAGAATCTCACATAAGAAAACTACTGAAAACAGTATGAACAAAAAAATACATATATTTCTGTAATTAAACTGGATTTTGCATTTTCATAAAGTGGATTGAAGTTACATTTTGCATTTAGTTTGTGAATAAATAATTTGAATTGATTTTTTATTTGGTTTTTTTTTATGAATGAAAAGTGTGGTATGCATTTGTTTTCTGCAGCATAAGCTCTGATAAAATAAAATACATCCAGTGAACCCAATTGCCTCCAGAGTTCACAACAGAGATGGCAGACTAAGAAACATGTTTTTCAGATACATGTGCTTTATTTCCTGGTCTAACAATCTAACCATGCTTTGGTTAGATTACATGCAGGCCACTTATTAACATGCATGACTTTCCACCCTTTTAGCGTGACAATTGACTGTACTTTAAATAAAGCATCACATTAACAGTAATGGGCGACTGATCGAGCCATGAATTAAATCCTGACGGAAGTAATAGAAGCCTTAAGGGGCAATTTTCCCAGGGAACAATTGGTTTAAATAGTCTATTTCCACAATAAATTCAATAATCATCTGAAAAATGCTAGTTATATTTACGTGGAACTCCTTTGACATTAATATTTTTTTGTGACAACACAAGCAAAAGCAACAGAGTTCAGTAGGAGGCCAAATTTAGTGCATCCTGCAGAGATGATTGCTTAAGTGAAATCAGGCGAGTAAGAAAATGTGGAATAAATGTTGGGCAGAATGAGGAGAGGAGCTGAGGGACAACATCTGGAGAAGGACACAGAAACTATGTAAACACTACAAAGTGATGAAGAAAGCACGAGAATAAATTGATCTGTGACAAATCACAAGCCAGCACTGAATCACAGCTTAAGATCAAAACACATAAGAATAGAAACAGAACATGAGCAATGCTAAAATTCAAGCCCAACAGACTTGTAAATTTTAGCACATCTTTGCAATATAAACATTTCTTGACAGATTAAAATTCTAAGGTTATGCAGGTCTACAACTGCATTTCATTAAATCACTTTACAGGGCAAATGAAGAGCAGCTACAGTGAGCTGTGAGGTTATCAACAAATGTATCCAATTCAATTCAGTTCAAATATCATCTCAGGACATAAAAAACTATTTCAGTTCAATCATTCATACAGTCAAATGATCAAATAGTACAGGAATCTCAGTTAGTTACTACTAACTGAACCAAACTGCTTTCTATTAGTGCAGAATAAAAACAGGTGGAAAAAAAAACAAGACAAACAAAATTTGTCTCTAAGTAGTTTAAAGTTTTTATTCAAAGAAACCTAGCAGTTTGCATCTTTAACCTCATCTATAACTGTATCAGTCATGAGACAAGATTGAAACTAGTAAAATATTTAGATAAAAAGTGTAGAATGAGGGTGAAGCGTTTGTCACTGATTAAGTGCAAAATAGTAAATAAGGAAACATCACCTCCACGTTTAAGCCTGTGATGCCTGGCCTTTTAATTGAGAGACTAACACACTCTTAGACTTTGTAGTATCTCACAAAAGGCATGTAAATTAAGATATAAATTATAGATTAGTGGTCGAGTTGTGGGAGGAATAACAAAGTGGATAATAGAGGTGCTGTATCATTCTCCAATACTGACTTCAGGTGGAGCAAAACTATTAAGATCACAGATTTACTCCCCCGTTGAGCAGACAAGCCATGCCCTCATTTGAATTTCCAGCGTTTAGCTTGCTCCGTCACCCACAGTGACTGAGTGGGCAGGTAGTGGGTTAGTGTCCTGTTCAAGGACAGGTGGCTGTTAGCAGGCGTGCTTGGCTGTCGAGAAGATCAGACCTGTGACCTTCCATTATACAACGTTTCATTTATCCAAACACACCTCCTCCATGTTGCCACAACCCTTAAACACCACTTAGCATTAAAGCAAGGCCTACTATGGGGGTTTATTATGAATACTGAACTGCTGTAGGAAGAACTCTGATTTTACAATTTGCAAAGAAAATCATAGTTCATCACTCCTCTGGTCATTGTTAAATAACGACCAATAAATCCAAAAGAAATGGTCAATGAGAAAGCAAGCAAAAGGCCGATGGCTTTTCACTTGACATCATTTCTCACACATGAGGCATCCATATGCCTGAAATGAAAAAAATGGGCCTGATAAAGGTCGTAAACCACCATGATGGCAGCTGTCAGCTGACCCACAGCTGGAAGCAGGATCTATTCATAACTGCGAGGGGGGAAAAAAGCAGAGATTGACTATGATTATCTTCAGTTGTCATTACACAGTCGGATGAAAAGTGCAGCCGCACACAGCATAGGAAACCAATATTTTTGAGTTGTCAAAAAATGCAATTCATGAGGCAAGTGAATGGCTTCATACTGTAGTGATGAAAGCAGCGTGGTTCCTCTGAGAAAGGATTATCCCTAATTGGCCCAGCTGGATAAACACAAGTATCTGTGTTAGCATGCTGCATCTCAAAGTAAATACACCAACCTTCTCCTACGTAAAAAGAAAAAAAAATGCAGAAATACAATATCTTTTACAAAAACAAACTTCAAATTGTTTTAAAGCAGTTTTATGGATTGACCAACACATAATTGAAAAGCTGAAAGAAAATGTCACATAAATTGTAAAGTGTGGTGTGCATTAACATTCTTTTCCTTTTATTCTGATACTCTGCTACTGAATTAGTAACCAGAATCCATCTAAAACAAAATCTCAGAGGTTTTTAAGGAACAACAGTGAACAAACATTACAATGAAGACCAAGAAACGCATAAAAAAAGACAATACAAACAACTGCAAACCTACCAAGACATGTTCATCTTTCTTAACTGAGCAGAGAGGAGCCCAAAAGGCACAAAGTAACTCTGGAGGAGCTACAAAGATCATCAACTCAAGTGGAAGAATCTGCTGACAGAACAACTAAGTCATCGTGCCTCTCTCCACAGATCTGGCCTTTATGAAGGAATGACAAAGGCAAAGACACAAGAAGCACCGCGGCAGTTTGCCCCAGGCTATGTGGGGCAAACTGCCGTGAAGAAATTATTCTCGTCAGATGAGATTATGATACGTATAATGAGGAAAACAGAAGCTGTAAGCAGCGGCATGCTCTGCACTAGAATCAACAGTGTGAGAAGACCGCTGAGCAGGTCACAAGAAGGACACAAATAAGTTAATGAAGGGCATTGGTTGTTATTTAATAATTCACCATCACGTACAGCTTACTGATACTAAACACTAAAATTGATTCTAGGGAAGTATTATTGTATGGGCAGCTTTTTATTTAGATTACAATACATCTTTAATGTTTGGATACAGAGGCCCCGCGAGCTTCTTCTGTTCAAGTCTTCGTCACCCTTGTTGTCTAAGATTTTAGGCGGTCAGATGACAAGGTAAAATTATTTGACATGCAAAGCTTTTCCGGTTTCCTTTGTAGTTTTGATACACAATGTAGACTTTGATCTCAAGCACAAAGATGAAGAAGAGCCAGAGGATTATGGCGTAAACTCATCTGGCAGTCTGCACCTCAATGTCCACCCACTACGCCACATACTGCAGCACAATCATCAAGAAGATTCCTCCCAGCAAGTTAAATTATTGTTTAACCTGCATGCAAGGAGCAAAGTCACATGCTTAATGCTCTGCTGTCACTCAACACATACTCTAGTAGTTTACAACTCCAGTCATCAAGTGCTGCTGTCTTGTATCTCTGCTCCAACACATCTGAATCGAAAGGCTTAATTACCTCCATGGCGTGTCAGCAGGTTTTGCAAAAGCCTGATTTAGGTGTGTTGGAGCAGAGATGGATCCAGAAGTTGCAGGACAGTGGCACTTGGGGACTGGAGTTGCAGACCCTTAGCATACACAGTAATGGGTTTTACAGTGATTTGCTAAGCCCACAGTTTCATATGTGAATCGATTCTGAGACTGCACACAATCCTAAACACTCCACTCCCACAGTGAGACAAGATGTTGGCATCATCATGCTACAGGGACATTTCTAACCAGATGAAAGGGAAGCCACTCAGTTATTGGGAAGGCTGACAGAGCTAACCACCTGAGAGTTTCTGCAGAACAGCAACTCTAGAAATTTAAAAGCATATGGCTTAGTACAAAGTAATGTGTTAAAGTTAAAAATTAAATCCAACAATGAACCTTTGGGAATATTTGGAAATTGCTGCTCACAGACACTCTATTCAATCTGAGCATGAGCAATTTCCTAAAGAAAGGGCAACATTTTAGGAGAAACATACTTTTGAAAGGCACTGTATCATCTTTCAATCTATTCTGTCTGACTCAAATGTTGCCTTGACATCTAGTCCCAACCCATGCATTCTTTATTCGGTCTTATCTCGGATGTTTTTGCATTTACTTCTTTTGCTCATTTGCTCTCTCCACACCTGTACCTCCCTGTCTTACCCCTCATCTGTGGTCTCTGGCCACATCTCAGTGTCCTGATTCACTGCTCTGTTGGTGGATCAATAGAAAGGCTCTCTGTCAGGAGGAGCCGCTGCCTCCCCCTTCACCTCACTAACTCTCCCCACCAACATTCACAGCCTTCTGGGAAGCTGGATTTCTACATCCCGTCCCCCTGAAGAGGATTTCCTCCGTCCAGTGGCTCACTCTAAATCTCTGCACCTTCCAAGTCGAGAGAGAGAGAGAGAGAAAAAAATGCATGTTGAGGTAACGAGCTTCTTAAAGAGTGAGGAAAGCACCACTTCATCTGGGAACTAAAAAATGAGATTGCCGGAGAAAATAGGATATCAGCGCTAAGCATAATGTGACAAAAAAGAAGAGGAGGAAACGAGGTGAGAGAGGGAGAAGTTGTGCATTCAGCTAACCCCCCTCCTCAGCCTGCCTCTCTCCACCCCCTAGAAAAGTCTCTCCCTCTCTCTACCTCTTTTCTCTCCGTCTCTCTGCAGCTGTGCTCTGCTGAGCGTCACCTCCACACAGCAAGTGCCTTTACTTCAGCAGAAGAGGGAGAAAGAAGAGGAAGGTGGCTGCGAGCTCCAGAGCAAAAGAAACCTCAGGAGTGCGTCTGCACGCGGCAGAGGAGTGCTTCTCTCTACACTTCATACAGAGGGGCTAAGAAGCGCACAGAGACCAGGAAGAGGCGGCTGCGTTGGAGTAACGCTGTGCCGGTGGTGCCGACTGGGGACAGGGGAATCCACTGACACTGTTGATCCTGGTGGCGCTGGCAAAAAGCTTCCAGAAGGAGACAGAGAAGCGGAAAAGCAGACAGGAGCTCGCCAAGGGGGCAGCATTTTACTTCGGAAAACGAAGCGTGGCGGCAGCAGAAACGCACACAGAGAGATACTCTCACAAAAACCAGAGTGGAAAAAGGACAGCGAGACAGCCACTGCATTTAAAAATCCACTACAACCCTTCAGTTTCTTCTGACTTAACCAAGAAATGTCTCATGTTGTTGCCCGTGGATGATGGATATTAACTTCTGGAGAGAAATTTGTCTTCTAAAATAAGATTTTTTTTCCAAACTTTGCTACTTTTTTTTTTTTTTTTTTTTGGAGTTGGGCCTGTAAACCGTTTGAGCACATCACAGATTTCTTCTTAGTTACAGAAATGGAGAGTTGTCTTGGGGACCGTTGAGATGCCTCCTCCTGATTCAGAGTAGAAAGTGGATTATGACGGCAGTATTTTGCGATTTCTTCTTTGCACCATAAAGAAAAAAAAATCCATCTACGTCTGCTGGATTTATGTCTGAGAGAAGGAGAAGATCTCAGGCATTTTCTCGTCTCCTGTGGATTACCTATGGGTTTTCTCTCATGGATGATTGCTTGCTGCCAGTTATTAAGAAAAAGTATGAAAAGGGACAAGTGAGTATTGGGCTAGATTTTCTTCCCTCTAAATCTTAAGCTCGAGTCCAAATAATGGATGGCTCTAGTGAAAGCACAATGATGCAGCTTTTGTCTAATCTAATAACACAAATTGAAACCCACTGATTGAACAGTTATGTTTAACAAATGATGATTAAGGTGTAAAAGGTATGCACATCTTGACATCTATTAATTCATTTGACAAGTTGTCCTGGATGTTTACACACCATTTGCCAATGAGCATCATTTACTAAATGAGGGGTGCTGTCTACCCAGCAGGTGGCTTGGGCACAAACAGAGATTGATTGAAGTGATCTCTGGGAATCCAATTAATGTATCCTGGATTCTTTCCGAGACAGAAGAAATGGAGGGGAAAACCACCATCTAGTTTAAACTGAGAAACCTCTGCACTCCCCAGTCAGCAACTCTCCTCCTCCTCCTCCTTTCCCACCACCTTCAACCCAGGCAAGGATGGTACCCCCACCCCCCACCAACAAGCCCCACGTTTGCCTTTCCACCATTCTTATCATGAGCAGCATGGCACTAATTGATGCCTACCTGGTGGAGCAGAACCACGGACCCCGCAAGATTGGCATCTGCATCATGGTGATGGTGGGGGACATCTGTTTTTTGATCGTGCTCCGATACGTGGCAGTGTGGGTGGGCGCTGAGGTGCGGACTGCCAAACGAGGCTATGCCATGATCCTCTGGTTCCTCTATATCTTTGTGCTCGAGATCAAAGTCTACTTTGTGTATCAGAACTACAAAGCAGACAGGAAGAGCTTGGACGCTCTCGCGAGGAAAGCCTTGACATTGCTGCTGTCCATTTGCATTCCAGTGCTGTTCATTGTGCTGGTGGCCATCGACCACATGGAGTACGTCAGGGCTTTCAAGAAACGGGAGGAGATTCGCAATCGCCTCTTCTGGGTAGTGGTGGACTTGCTGGACATACTGGACATTCAAGCTAACTTGTGGGAGCCTCAGAAGAAAGGGCTTCCTCTGTGGGCAGAAGGCCTCATGTTCTTCTACTGCTACATCTTGCTCCTTGTGCTGCCCTGTGTGTCTTTGAGCGAAATCAGCATGCAGGGCATAAACATTGTCCCCCACAAGATGCTACTTTACCCCATCCTCAGCCTGGTGACCATTAACATCATCACGCTCTTCATCCGTGGAGGAAACATGTTTCTGTACAGGGACGCAAGAGTATCTGGCATCCTAATCGGAAAGAACATACTGGCCATCATCCTAAAGACCTGCAGCTTTGTGCAGTACAGAAGACAGTTGCAGAACGCTCCTCCTGCCTTTGGAGTGGAGCTGCAGAAAAACTCAGTTGCACAAGCTCGTCCTGCGCCCACTCCACCTCAAGTGGTCATGCAGGACCAGACGCCTCTACCCGAAGTGACAACCTGTGAACACACATGACATAATGTCGGGGGTGAACCCTATGAAATGTCAATATGAGTAAATGGGACTCTCAGGATGCTGGCAGGGAGCAGTGTTCCACACCTTTTAGGTCGTGTGAACACTCATGTGAACACACGGGAGATGATGATCCCTGATGCTTAATAGCACACAGGACACTGCAGACACTTAGTGCAGACAGAGCAGTGCCGTCACAGCGGCATTACCGATGACTCAAAGCATTTCCCATGGTGAATTTAATTACCTGTGTATTTTTTCTATATGTACAAAGAAAACAAAAACCTACTGCAAAAAAAAAAAAAAAAAAATAGAGTATATTTTTGAATTGTGTGTTGCATTCCAATCGGAAACCTAAGGGTCTGTGTGCTGTGGCGTGTATTTCTGTTTCTCAGTTGTTTCTTAGTAGTCGAGGGCTTTACCTTGTCAAAGTGAGATGAGACCCAATGAGAAAATCAAAGTAATGAGGGTAAAAAAAACAGCGGTGAAAGCCCTGTCTCTTAAAAGAAGTGCGTTTTTATATGTGGCTCTTTGATCAAATACTGTGTAAAAGATAAAGGCTTTCCTGCTTTCTCACTGGCTGTAAGGTTTCGTCATAAAATCATTTTAAAGTTATTGGTCCAATGAGTATATTTATTTTTTTAAGAAATTATTTAGTAAATGCCAACTTTGTGACCAGTGTTAGGAGAAAATAAATTAGATAATCAGTTCAGTACAGATGGGAAGCTTACATCCATTCATGACAGACTTAAATTTAAATTATGGGCTTTTAATCATAAATTTGAATTAGTTTTTTTTTCCAGTGTGAGATGATTGAGCAACTAACTACCATAAAAAAATAGAACTGGTTACACATATTTGAGTTTAACATAAATATTTTCTAATTTACAGAGTCTACATAATAACTGACACATACACATGTCCCCTGCTAATATTTGGACAGATTTCCATTAGCAAACTGTATATTAAACAGAGACGGGTTTTTGCCACCAACACACTTACGGAAAAATTTTGTCTGAACGTTTGACTTCTGCTTTGGGAATAATTGATAATGTTAATTTTAACTGGTTTGTTTCTCAGTGTGGATAACTCTTACAAGCATAGTTAAGAATGTTAAAAAAGGCTGAGGTCTGGGTTTTGAGAAGCACCTTTCAGAAACATAATCTTTTTATGTGTGTATGATCCTGTTGGAACACACTGTCTGACCAAGGCAAGGACTGAAATACCTAGATGTAATGTTACTTGACACACTGTTGGCTGGCAATTGCAAACTAGCCAATCCAGGAGTACCATTAAGGAAGCGCCAAATAAGGAAGACTGTAGAGATTAGCTTCTCGATAGTGTTAAGATTCATATTAAGGTACTTTTGGTGTCTGAACTATTAAGATGGGCAGCTATAAGCATTTTTTGAGAGGGCCTGAAGTATTCATGGGTTTTAGGTATTCACATGTGACTATGCTCCTTAACCCCAATACATACCAGTGGTTCACTGTATTATTGTCATTTTTAAGAGTTTGTGCTTCTTTATTCACCCTTTGTGAAAAACAAGGTCATGCATACGTGCATCAAGCTAGTCACATTGACATGCAGCTTCCTGTTAGCAGCGTTGATCTCCTTCAAAATAAACCTTGAGTCAAAACAGCATTTATGGCCATAAATGTTAACACAGCGAACAGTGTGATGCTCTGCATTTTCAGGTCACTTCTGTGCCATTTGTTGTTCAGACTGGTGTCTGAACAACAAAAAGACTGTCTCATCAAAACATTTTAATTAGTCAACACCCAACCAATTGAGATGAGTTGAATTGGTTTGATATCCAGACAAATTAAAGCAAGAAGTCTGTTCATCATTTCAAGAAGTCAGTGGTCAAGGTGCAACTTGACCACAATGGACATTTAAACATTAGCAGGTGAAATTTAACATATGAAAAAAACAAAGCAGATTTAAACTTTCGAAAGTATGTTTTGTTTAATTACTTCACTCTGAAAAAGAATTGCAATGCGTAAAGTTTTCTTTCACAAATATAAATTGTTTTTGAGTTTTATCATATTTTGCAGGGTTATTTCTGATGATGGAAACATTTAGGTTCAACTCTGTGTATGCTATGAACAGTTTGATCAATGCAAATGATGACCATATTGCTATTTCTTTGAGATTAAATGCATTGCCAAGAAACAACGCTGCAGGAGGGTAAATGAATCCTAAATAAGAAAGCCTGTTTAATATCCACCTCAGGCACACAGCGACTATCTGAGCTTGTGCTTAGTGGCAACAGCGGTTGTAAGCACTGTCATTCTGTTCCTCACACAAAAGGACAAAATAGATACTTTGGTGCAGTGATGTGAATCCACAAAAACAGCCAAGCACACGTCTTGTCTTGATATGACAAATCTTGCTCTTTCACAAGCTCTTATCCCACCCACACCACCAGTTGAGTCAGAACTAAAGTTTTTGACTGTTTGCCTTCTCTGAATACATTTCCCTCAAAGGGAATTTTTATTACTTTCTAGCTAAACTGCACACAAAAGAAGCAGAGTTCTGGTCATCGACAGTTCTATTTTCCCCGGATGGTTCAGATGTGGACCTGGATTAATTTCTCTCACCTGTGGCTGTGTGTATGTGTCTATGTGTGTGTAATTTTAAACCCCGAGAGTGCAGGAGATGATCTAACATTTGCATCTGTGCAAGGCTCAGCTACGGGAAGGTGGCAACATTAAGTGGCACAAACCAGGATTTCACATTAAGACTGCTGTAGTCAGCACTACTTGTCGGTGTTGTTGGCTTGTAAAAAAACAACATCAGCAATTTAGACACTATATTGCACTATTGGATAATATTGTTTATACAGAACTGCTGCAATGAAAGGAAAACATTCTTCTTTTAAAATAATGGTATATTAAAACAATGTGATATGTTCTGCTGAATGCATCAACCCTGCACATTTAAAAAGTGTAAGGACTTAAAAACGTAATGTTTTTAGTGTTTTTACAAGTGACAGAAACAGATGTGCTACACAAATGTAACTGAAATTAATGTAAACATGAAATAATTTTCCTGAAGTCCATTTTTACAAATTTCACAGAAAAAAACATTTAAGATAAAGAGATGCATTTGAAAAACTAACTGCGAAAGCTCAACTTTATGGAGCAGAAACTGATGTGTTTGGTATATTATTTTATATTCATTACATGAGGAAATCTTACACTAATTAAGAAAATTTAATGCACGGAGGTCCAAAGTGCAGCCCAGGCGTCAATTACAATTACAGCACGTTTTGCTCACCTGCACATGCAGTTGATTCAGACAGACACATACAAACAATGCTGGGGTGAAATTTTTATTGACAGATTCAAATCCGCCTACAACTAAAAAGGTTAAAAATGTTTCTCTTTTGTTAACCATATTTTTCTGCTTCAATCTCATAAAGTAGAATCATAAACATCTTGTGACATTTACTCAAAAGCAAACTTGCCAGTTATAAAACTTGGGTAAATACATAAAGCTTTCTCAGTGACTCATATACTGTCCTTGTTGACAGAAACAAAACTACATTTCTTTTACTGAAAGGTCTTTCCAGATCTAAAATAACGTTTCTAACTAAAATCACACAGCTTTGATTGTTTAATAAAACATTACACTAGTTTATCATGATTGCTTTGATATTTGATTTTTTAAATATAATCTAATATTTTTTGTTGCCTGCGAGTCCTTTTTCCCCATCCTCCATCCTTTTGCCTGGGCATCTCTTTGATAGAAAAAACATATTTTACATTTTAACTAAAGCTTGAAAAACTCACGGCTTCCTTCTGTCTTATTAAACAGCCTGGAGGTGCAATTTGGAGGGATGCGCGCTTTTCTCCAGCTGTGAGCCAATTTCCAGAGGAACCCCAGTATATAGCCATAGGGTCTCATATGGACACCACATTTGTTAGTGACAAAATTTGTTCATTTCAACCTTTTGTTGAGATTTTTTAACTTCGTTGCCAATGTTAACGGTCCTGCTTAAATCTACATAATGCCCTTAAGTACTGGGTTCATCATGCATCTGCAAATACTTCTATAAGCAGGAATCATCCATGTTGTGGCTAACTTTAGATGTCATACTCCGGGCTTAGTCTGGTGTGATGGTGACACATAAGACTCATCAATAGATTAGCAGTAGATGCATATAAATCCTGAAGACAGAAAAACGAATGCCCGTCCTACCGCTTGAGAAAAGATAGAGATGCTTTGGATAACTCACCGAGGGATAAAAAGACTGAATTTTGATTGGCTCAGGGAAAAACGAGCGGAGAAAAGCAGTGTTGTCAAAACTGATGATTGGATTGAGAACTGACAGAGCTGGAAAGTGGAACTGAAAGAAATAGAGTTGCTGGAATAACTCAGTTTGATCAAACAGCAAAACAAAAGAACTGAGAGTAAAATCGTTCACATTGACATCGTTTAGAAAAGCACAATATAAAAATGTAAGACTGCAATGTTTGGATCCTGCTGCATGCAGATTTCCATTTTCTCCATCTATCTATTTAAAACTCATACTAGACTGATACTGGTTTTAATTTCCAGTTAGCTTTAAATTTATAGTCTAGCAAGACTGGTTATACTTCTCAGTATATGAATATTTATTGCTCATTGTGACAAAGATTTTCTTTAAATATGTAAAAAAAAAATAAAAACAATAGTAAGCACTACTTCTACATAGAAAGGAAAGAAGATTAGGTTCATTCCTCATATTAAATAATTGGTGAGGAATATAATGTAGGCAGTCAAATAAGAGTAGCACTATTTTAACAAATTTTTCTAAGTAAAAGTAAAAAGTAGCTTTCCAAGAAATTACTCTAGAATAAAAAAATCTATTTCATAAAGAGACTACTGAAGCACTGAGTAAGTGATCATAAAATCTGATTAAATATTTTAAAATGAGATCAAACAGACAAAATATAAAATTATCAGAATATAAATTTAATCTAAGGGACACAGTAAGCCTGTAGAGGGAGGATCTCTGGTTATATGAGATCAAAACTTTATATGTTTTGCTTATATGTAAAATGTTGTACTTATGAAATACAATACTGCATTTTACTCCAAAATCACCAATTTAGCAGTACAACATGGTTGTGGCAGCATCATACTGTGGGTTTACTCTTTTTTTTTTTTACAGGTCATAGCTGATAGAGTTTAATACAGAGCAAGCCTGGATGAGAATCTGTGAGAGGCTGCCAAAGAAAGACATGAGACTTTGAGGTTCATCTTCAATCAAGTAGTTTAGATAATGGCCTAGTTAAAGTCTAGTTATTCAATTAAGAATCTGAGGAAAAACTTGAAAATTCCTGAAGACTTGCCCCATTAAAAGTGTTTCTACAAAGTGGGCTGATTACATATCGGTTAAAAAGAAACAAAACTGTGCATCGTTTCCTTTCACCCTTATGTAATGATTTATGTTGGTCTGTTGCATCATTCCAGTAAAATGAATGACTGTGAATGAAAATGAGATAAAACATGGGAAAGTTCAAGATGAAATGAATAATTTAGCAAGGCACAGCTCATCTTTGCCAGTCAACTTTTCCCTTAATATAGTATTTTTTCCATTAAAATACATTTCAACAGGACAAAAATAAATGCTTCAAATAACTTCAGAAGTAGCTCAAACTTTTCTGTGCTTTTTTACAATGACTTCCCAACATGTTCTTGAGTCATCCCTCCCCCTCTCAAATGTAATAAATTGGAAAGGCTGCCTATCCACACCTACGATATAAACACCGACAAAGCTGCCTGGGACAAGCCAGCAAGACAAACAGTGTCTGTAAATTCACAGCTTGACCTTCGGCAGTCTTAAATGGCAGCAGAGTCGAGTAACAAATGTATTTTTCAGGGAAGGCATGTTAGAAGGTGACGAGAACAAACCGGCAGAGAAAATGAATCCTCATCAAGTATTGATTATCCTGTCTGGAGGAAAACTGATAAGATTTGAAACAACCATCTTCTGTAAAAGAAAACACCGTACTTTTTTGACGGAGCAGCAGGAGGTCTTTGATGCTGCTGAGATGTGTGTGCCTAAAGCTCATCTTTACTGGAGTATCCTACAACACAGCTTGAGTTGGGACTCTGCATGGCACTTCACAAAGTTTTAGATTCCTTATCCTTAAACTGAGATGCCCCTGTGCAGGAGTCAAGCAAATAAAAGTGATGTTTCTTGGCATAGTTCATCTAATTCATTCTAAATTTGTTTGCATGCATACACTCCAAACACACAGCAGCTCCGTGCAACATCCTTTTACAGTTTGCTGAAAAGAAGCAATTATCTGTTCTACAGTCAAAATGCTTCTGCAATTAATCTTTATCTTGGCGCTCTTAATCACCAAATTACAGCCTGGATAATTATGAAACAGCTTCCCCACACATCCAGCCATGCATGTTTTCATTTCATGCCCCTGCGACACGGAAGGTTTCGCTATCGCGCATATGCACAGTTTGTGAGGATTACCAACGGCTATGAAGTATGACCCTGACTGGAGATCAAGCCTGAGACTCTCAGCTACAATATGATCCTGCCTAAAATCAGGTCAGCAGCTCTTAGTCGACACAACGGGAAACCATGGGCATCAGAAACGAGAGGCGCCTGCTCAGAGTGGTGTTAAGTGTTGTATAAAAATATGAATTATGAAGAGGTGTTTAAATATTCAAGCAACCCAGCAGTTCAACGAGATTTATCATTTAAATCCAAGCAATTCTGCAAGTTTTCTCTCAGGTCTTGTTGACCTATAAAAGATTCAGATGGTTTATAAGTCGCTGTGATGCTTACAGGGCATTTTCTCAGGAACCCATTCATATGTAAACGGTCTAAAAATCTGAAATAATATTCTCTCAGTGTAATATCTGTGGAGGAAATAAAATGTATGTAAATATGGAGCTGTGGAAAAAAGGATTTTCCTCCGCACAGATTTCTTCTGCTTTTTGCCACATGTAAATGCAACACAGTTTAATATGAGATATAAGCTTAGTCAATATAAAATGTGGTTTTATAATGCACTTTTCATTTTAATGAAAGAACCTATCCAAATAAACTTGACAATATGTAAAAACATTATTGCCCTTCTTGATAAATCATGTATTAATTGCGATAATCCACATTTTCAGTTACACCAGGCACACTCTGGTGGTATTTGTCAAGAAATCACCAAAGAAACACTTCTGACAATTTGAAGTAGGCTAAAAAATCTAAAAAAAACCCCCCAAAAAACAATGTTTTTATCAATCTGGAAAGGATTGCAAAGCAGTTTCTAAAGCTTTAGATCTCCATAAAACTATGAGCTACTGGCTATTAATGGCAAAAAAAGTACAATTTCTATGAAAATTACTCCATGAACAAATAAACCGATCATCCATGAGTTCACAAAAGGATCCAGAAAAACATTTCAGCACAGCAGACTTCACTTTCATCAGAATGATTCACAGGACTTTCTGGAAAATATCCAACAGTGGAATCTTTTGAAAATGTGCATCCTGATGCATCTGGGATGCATAAACCATGTCAGACAAAAAAAGAACATTTTGCCAGTCAAATGTGGTGGTATTCATGTGATGGTCAGAGACTGCTTCTCATTGCTGCTGTAAATCTCCCAGGAGAACATGAGGCCATGCATGTTTCGACCTGAAGCTCACTTGAATTGTGCAGCAGGTCGACGTACTGAAGCGCAATGGCAAGACCATTCTGAATGTCTTAGAAAAGACAAACAAAATGAAGGTTTTGAATTGGCCTAGTCAATGTCCGGTCTGACTGGAAGTAGGTCTGTAAACAACAGACATTGTGGATTAATTAAAATAGTTCTGCAAAGCTCAATTCATCTACAGTGATGTAAAGTTAATGCTACCAAAAGTTTCCCAACCTGTTATTCGGTTAAGGGAGCAATCGCTTCTTTCATAAATGACCAGGTTGGATTAAAAAGCCTTTTTCTCTTCATGAATGAACCCCCTACTTTAGGTTATTATTTTTTTCTTCAGGTTATCATTAAGTGATATAAAAGTTTTTTCAATGATCTGAAATATTTTAGTGAAGAAAAAAAAAGCAAACCATTTCACGGCCCTATCCATTTTATACTGGAAATACATTTAAACTTTAACTTAAAGGAGAATATGCAGCATATAAAAATACTAGAGATGTTTTATTTCCTGCCTCTGAATGGACTTCACTTTGCGACAGGAAGCATATTGTAATTTCTGCCCCTTTCACTTGGTCAACTTCTCTCTGTCACTCATTGTGAAAGACTGTCTGCTTTGAACCAGCGCTGAGCCTCAGGATGAGAGGTGCAACAAAAAAAACCCCACCGCAGGTAGTAATGAAAGAGACGGTGAGGGAGGACAGTTTGAAAAGAATGCTTCACCTTGACCATTTAATCTTACTTTGACTTTTGCCATCTGGCTACAATAAAGCCCACAGCAAATGGATTTCAGCCCAAAATGCCCTGGGATTTTCAGCGGATGTGGCTCAAGAATCAGGAGTTGTTGAAGGAACAAGGTAGCTTTGTTGTTTTTCAGCTTAATGAGGCAACTCACAGATAATATCTTCCCCACAGCAAGCAGCTAGAATGATGGTCGCTACACCCAGATAAATGCAGTTGGTAGCTTCAGGGACTTCACAGCTTGACCTAAATGCCACCCCCCAAAAAAGATATTTTTAATGTATTGATGTGCAAAAGCCCTATTTTAAGAACTGTTATCTTGACTGTTTAATCCAATGTGAAGCCATTGTGATTTCATACCACATAGCAAAACAAAGTATTGCCTAAATGTGAAGTGGAGGGAAAATAATATGTGGTTGCAAACATTTTTCACAATTAAAAATAAAGTTCAGATGTGGACTCATCTGACCAGAACACCTTCCTTCATTTTTAACGTGTCTCTTCCAGGTGGGTGGAGAATTAAAAGCTGTGAAAACACACCACAGTTCGCTGTTTTGTTGGGAAATAAATGTGTGAAGCAATTTGTTATTTTTCACTTTACATCCCATTCTTTCTTTTGTGTCACTTTTTAATTCTTAGTTATTGTTTAGAAAAGACAGTCTAAAAACATGCCTATGTTATTATGCTATAAGCACCATAATACAGATGTGGGACTGCTGTTTCACTCAGTTCGTCAATGTGATTTTGTCTGTCCCTATCAACTAAACTTAAATAAATCTTGAGCCATCCCTTTAGTTATGCTGCTTTAGGCTTAGGCTGCTGGAGGAGAAACTGACCTCTTTTCCTCTTGCTGCTACTTTTCTTCTACTCTCCAATTTGCTGTTGTTTCAACTGTTAACTTTGTTTTCTTTTAGTTTTCTCTCCCCACAGAAGCTACATCTGGTCGGTCTGGTGTTCTGTTTTGCTACAATACTTTCCTGAAGAAGGGAATCAGCTGAGGTAATGCTGCAAATCACTTAACAGTCTCCCTCTCCTACCATTAAGTTTTTACTTTTCTTTAACACAGAAGAACAAATGTAGGAGTGCTTTCTTTTTCTTGTTTGTATCTGCTTTGTCTTAAACTCTCCGAGTTGTGGCAGATGGCCGTTTGCACTGAGCCAGGTTCTGGTTCTGGTTCTGCTGGAGGTTTCTTCATGTTAAGGGGGAGTTTTTCCTCTCCACTGTCATGCATGAACAGTATGTAGGATAGCTGTAGTCAATAACTGGTCTACAGTCAATAAATCCTTTTCTAGGAGAAGCGAACGCTGCTCGTCATTGACTTGATGAAATCTGTCAGATTTCTCTAGGTAACTTTTTGAAGGATTGTGACATGTTATGATCAAGTGTTACATAAATAAACTGAATTGAATTGACTAAAATACAATAGAAATTGTGGTTGTAATATGAAGTGGAAATGTTGATGGGTATGAATGCCTTTGCATCATTGTCTTCTCGCTTTTTACATACTTTATTCATCAATATATTGTGCTGTTCCTTGACAGATACTTATTTTAAAGGGTTGGTTTTGAAACCTGCTTCTCTTATAACAGATGAATATTGATTGCATAATTTTCATCATCCCTCCTCAGAGGAGAATTACTGTACATTGAGTAATGCCTTACAATGGAGAACAGACAGTAAAATCAATTACACCATCATGAAAAAGGTATTTATCAGCATCCAAAATAACTATTTGGAAAGGAGCTTACTCCACGTCAAACATCTGAGCCACTGCTGCAGCCGAGAAGGAAGAACAAACACTAAAAGCGAGTTTATTAATCATTGAATAACTCATGCTGTCATTTGAAAGCATCTGAAACTATAATCTTACACTATTCCGCAAAGCACATTTACTTTGAAGAGACATTTTCAGTGGGACAATATTCCAAATGAAAAAAAATAAATAAAAAATGTGTTTAACAAAACCGTCAAGCGCAAAATTATTTGGATCTGTGATCTTCATAGTTTATAAAATTGATAGGACAGCTGTTTGTTTTCTGTAAACCATTACAATGTTGGCCCTTCAGCTTTTATCTATTTGAATCATCCATTCATCATATCCAACAGATTTTCTGCATAATTAGTCTAGGGATGGAAATGGCTACTAACGTTAGATTTTGTGTCTAGTTAATTATTTTTGTGTTC
This sequence comes from Poecilia latipinna, assembly GCF_001443285.1. NCBI lineage: Eukaryota > Metazoa > Chordata > Actinopteri > Cyprinodontiformes > Poeciliidae > Poecilia > Poecilia latipinna. Next base: position 190,335 of record NW_015114547.1, read on the forward strand.
AAGTCTGAATAACTTTAGTTGAAGTTATTTTAAAAATGAACCATTGGGGCTACCAACAACTGTGCCATAGGTGATTTTGTTCAAATTCAATTGTGAAAAATTAGATTTTGCTTAGGAGATGAAAATATATTGCCATTATGTTTGTAATGGCATGAATATGAAAGAAAATGGAGGCAACTACCTGTTGTCACAAGTAAAGTCAATGTAGAAGGAATTTGCAATAAAGTTATTAGTTGCTCCAAACATCTGTGGCTCCAACAAACTACTGAGCCGTTTTTATTTTTTACCCCAAACTGGATTCACCACTTCTGATGAGTCATGCTTAAAAAATATTTTTATATTCAATACTTCTCTTTTAATACATTCTTTTCCAAGCTCATGAACGTCACTCAATACATTCCTATTACTTTAGACAGCAGAAAGAAAAATAGCATGACACCCAAATGCCAACCTTGAGGAAACCAAGCAGTTGTACACAATCGTAAGTTACAAAACAAATATAAAAATTCATTTTCATCCTTTGTACATGTATATATATATATAAATATTTTCGCCGATCTGTAACTTGGCAGTTTGCTTTAAATATATTTTAATGACATGATTCATTCAACAGCTTTACTGTAAATAAAAACACAACAGAAATCAAAAGGTCTCAAAGGTCAAAGCTACAAGCATTAGTAAGGCAGGAGTCAAAAGAAAAATCCATGAAAAGAAAAGTATTTCCAAAACAGAATGATGTTTATTTAAGCTGTCTTTATGTAAAGATTATTACCAAAACTGCAGCTTTCACAAAGTCTGAGCAATTTTAACAGCAGCAAGGTCACTCCTCTTGTCTAGAAAAATGAAAAATACAGTGTGAAAAATTTTTTGACTTGTGTACAGAAATTCAGAAGTAAAACCAAATTTCTAAATGCAATCAATGTAAAATGGTTTCAATAAAAGAGACCAAAAATTACTAAGTTTTTTAAAGCATTTTTTGATACCCATTTAAAATCAAGTAGAATCAAATTTACAGTAGAATTTAGTCTATTGGTTGAATTATATAGTCCTATTCATAATTTCACATATATAGGATGTCCTAAAAGGGGATAAGGATCTCCATGACTAAATAGAGTTACAGACAATAGCTATAGTTATAAAACTCAAACATAGGAATGTGAGCAAACAATCAAATTTCAGGATCATCTGAAGCATTTTAATCACTGTGCAGCTGAAGTCAAGGATGCCATCATCAGTGGTGGGAAGTAACGAAGTACAAGTACTTCG
>NW_015114547.1:196833-205522 GCF_001443285.1 Poecilia latipinna
AGTACATTTTTGTCTGTGTATTTGTACTTTTACTTAAGTACATTTTTTGAGTACTTTCCCCACCACTGGCCATCATATACGTAGTAACACACCATCATTTAGACTATTCTCCTCACTGGAGAAGAAATGGATGTGAGGAAGGACTATAAATAAGTCTGGACTGAAGAAAGAACAGTGAAGCCTTCTACAGGAATGAACAAAACATCCTGTAGTTCTTGAGAAGTGCTTCACATTAGTCTTTCTAAAGTTAATTCTGATCTGTGAATCAGTCAGGCATAAAAACTGAACCAGTGTTCTGACTACTGATAAAGAATCCATTTTTGCTTTTAAACACCTGTTTCTACCAGTTTTGCAAATACAGACTAAGGTTTTTGTTCATTCTTCTTCACCTCAAGGTCAGTAACTGCAAATATTTGAAATAAAGCATATTTGTGTGGTAAAATGGCTCAGTGTAGTTCTAAAAACCTGTTTAGTCATTCACTGTTGCTCTGGCTGCATGTTTTGGGTCGTTGACTTGCTGCGCATTGAGGTCAATTTGCCACAATCAGAACATGATCAGAACAAGTGTTTACTTGCACGCCATTTGGATGATCAAATCTGCATAAACTCATCATTTTACAACATAGACGAGGATACAAAAGTTCTGCTAATTGAGTATCGTTTTCCTGAGAAACAATGGGATGATAACTGGATGTGTGTCACTTTTGGAGTGAACACAGAAATCACCATGCTATAAAGGAACAGATTCAGCTAGAGGGGCTATGTCGTGATGACAAATTCAGAGGCACTGTGATGAGCGATTGTCCTTCCACTGAAACACATCTAAGTGAGTGTGGCTTCTCAGCTCTGATTCAGGTGAAATTAAAGCTTTGAGACTGAGCATGACTTTTTTTTCCTACCATAACTTCACAGTTTGAGGCTCTAAAATTTGTGTTTAAGGTTATTTTCAAGTAAATTAATAAAAAACAAAAATATTTTCTTGACTGTCTCGTCAGTGCCATGAGCCACTGCTTTACACGGCTTGTGGCAAATTGCAAACATTCCTACTTTCAGCAACAGCTTTCTTTATGCAGCCCTTACTCGGCATTTTCCCACCTGAGTTATTGATCTCAGCAGCTCCTCCCACAAAAAGAAGAAATAAAAAGGTGCAAACAAAAATATTAAAATTAAATACTAAAAAGTTTGTGGTTATAATGTGAAAACGTTCAGTGGGGTTCCTCAGCAGAGAGAGTGATTTTCACAGATTATTTAATGCAAAACCTTTACACATAAATGATTATGACTGTTAAGTAGTAATACAGAAAACTTGCCATTTACAGAGTACCTCATAATGAAGCTGCAGCTGTGATTATCCAGATGTCTAACATGGAAATGCCTGCAAACGATGCCTGATGGAGATTTTCACAGTCATAAAGTGGATTTCATTTTTAATGAGTTTTGGCCTTTTGAACCAAACTGGTCCCAAAAATATGCTTTATACAAAAAGCTATTTGTCTCAAACAACATCTGAAACCAACTGGAGACCAGTAGAAATAGTCCACCATTCAAGAGACTGTAAAAATGTTCCTGATATAATCAGTGAAAACCAAATCAGAAGTAAAAAGGTCAGTGAATATTGGAATAAATTTCCATTGAACTTTGTGAACTATGAAAAGACCTGTCCTCATTTTAAAACTGTGGAGCCATTTAACTTTTTTTTAATGCAACATACAAGTAAAGAAGAAATGTGCTCTGAATGAATAAGGAGGAGATTTAGAAAGAGCAGGGTGGCCTTGTTCTGCGAATATTAAAGTAATTTGAACCCAACTCACAGTGCGCCAAATGTTATATTATTATTATCGCTCCTTCTAAAAGGTCGAGTAACTCATTCATATGACAGGCTGCTGATTTTTAACAGCCAAACAAATAGGTCAGTGGTCCTTTAAAAGTCTTTTTATTCTTTTCCCTCCTCCTATAAAAAAAGAAAAAACAACATTGCTGGAATAGCTGACTAAAGTAACTGCAAGTGAAGGTCCTTTTTTAAATCCTAAAGTAAAACTATTGGCTGCTTTCCGGAGGTGACGGATATAAAGGCTGCTGAAGCGGACTTCCTGTGTTCCATCCTCCTCTTATCTCCACCGGCCACACCCCTTTCCTTTGTTTGTCTGTCTGTGTTGGAGTTCTGGAGTGTAGGAGTGAGCTGCCGTTTATGTTTCCTTAGTTTTCTCATGTTTTTCTTAGTTAGGAAGGTAAGTTTTTGTCTTTTGGTTTATTTGCTTTCGATTAGGTAAGTTTCTGTTACTATTTAGGTAGTTTTCTTTTGTTTGTTGTTTTCGGCGATAGCTCACTCTGAAGTCAAGTACTCCAGTGGGAACATCTTTATCAAATACATCTTTTTAAAATAAATAATTATCAACTGATCAATTTTGTGTGTGTCGGTTGTTGAGATCAGAGGAGGATGGATCCTTCATGTTGCGGCCTGGCTCCCCCTAGACTGGTCGTAACACTGAGCAATTTTCCAACCATTCAAACTGAAAATTTTCTATGGGACTGAGTGCAAGGCTTGGTGATGAACAAACAACCTTAAGTCACTTTGTTCCTACTACAGCAGGATGCTAAGGGGTCATTTATTCATCATAAATGGATAATGACACTGTGTTATTAGCTTTACCCAGCATTTTTACAAAGTTTCCATCTTATTTCTTACTAAAATATGTTAATCTCTGGGACAGAGAACACATTTAATTTTAAAACAGTATGATGGCATTGATGGCTGCTTGTATGTGCAAATAATTGGGGCCTGCACATTAATTTCCATCTAGATTGTTAAAGTCCACATTCACTAATGTATCTAGACTGATTTCTTTCTTTTTTTTTCACAAAGTAACAGGAAAAAGTGTTTGAGGTGTTTTATGTTTTATAATGATGTGCCTCCAGTTAGCTCAAACGGTGTGACTCAACTTAATGGATGCTTTCACAGTTATGATGTTGTAGGATTTTTCACACAACGAAATATTTTCGGTCCTAACTGACCTAAAACACAAAACAGACTGAATGATTCTGAGGGAACAGATTTTATTTGTTTTTATGGCAAAGCATTTGTAAAGTAAAACTCTGTTCATGAATCTGACCTGAAATATCTGAATATTTTCATTTGTATAGAGAAACATTTATCAAGACACAATGCTGTTGTTGAATTTGGATATCTGGAAAATATTGTGTAAAATAATCAAATGTCCCCCACAAAATACCTCAGCATTTGAATGAAACCCCATAAACATCTCGATTTTAGCTCTTAACAGGGGTTATATGACCTTTCATTATCCCAGATGTGTGTGTTTTTCAAATTTAGCAAACTCTTACATTAAGCAGACTGATCTGACCTTGCTGGAAAAGAAGAAAAAAAAAACATGAGTCACTTTTGTCAAATTGAGCAAATTTTAAGAGGGAAGATGTGCAATGCATACAATATTATGCATGAAAGATAACTGTAAAAGGCCAAAGAAGGAAAACCTGTCTGTAAATTGAACTTTTATAACACCCACTTATTTCTAAAAGGCCAAACCCATCTGCTGAAAGTTTCAACATGTCACAGGAATTAAAGTTTCCTGTTATGTCTCTTCTTGCAACTTTATTTTAAAACACAATAATGATACTAAAACAAGATAATTTTGAGATAAAAGTGCCTCACCAAACAACAGTTTGTGATTGTAGATCCCAGTGCTGGAAACAGTGGAGCCAAACGACTCATCTCTTTTTGGCTTCACAAAGTAAGAGTTTGGTGCATTTGTCCAGTTTGCACACACTAGTGACTTAGAAGAATAAGAAGAAACAGCAGCAACTATTATTGAAGTTTGTCCTACTTTTTCAGAAATGTTAGTTGAAATTCTTGGGATGAGGTTATAAATCTAGTCTGCAAAAGACTGGTAAATATGAAATTAAGTTAAACTCAAAAGATAACCCCATACTACCTGAATTTTTATTTACATTTACCTAATAAACATGAAAAAAAAGTGGTTGGAGTTGTCTGCTAGATGATTTAAGTAGATATTACTACTTTGAATGTAGCACAGGCAGTAGATGCAGATTTGTGTTTTTAGTTTGATAAATTAAATACAGTTTGGGATTACTTTGACAGCAAAATGTAATTTGATGGGAATTTACCACAGTAGAGTTTAAACGGCCAATAATTGTTAAATACCAAATGACCATATGTGAGAATGACTCCTCCATTTGACACCACCACCATGTACAAATTTGCTCAGAGCTCATAGTCAAAGTTACAAGCTTAAGTACATTTAAAACACTTCTGTGCGCTTTAAGATGTTTTCCTAGGTATCAGGCACAACTCCAGGAAAGAAAAAAAGGCTTCTCTCTCTATGGGGGCAGATTAACAGCTCAACAATAAAAGAAAAAATAAAAGCTTGAGCCTGAAAAACAGATCCACAGCAGGGAAAGACACAAGAGGAAGGACATCAAAATGCACCACTGACAGATTTCTGGGGCAGAGAAGAGAGAGATGTAGGGGGAAGACCAGATCCAAAGAGCAATGGGTGCTGTTTATTACGTGGCTGTAGGGCTTGGTACACATTATTGGTTCTCAGTATGTAGGAAAGAAAATGCTTGCTGTCACCAGAGCAGATGTTATTACTTATATAAACAGAAAAGGCCATTAGGAAGCACACAGGGTGCTGCTGGCATGCTGAGGAATCCAGAAAATCTCCTTCCCTCTTCCATCTGGTGAGGCAGTGGCCGTCAAAGAAAAGCAGGTTGGTAATTATTAATCAAGTTTTTAAAAATCCACCACAAATGGTACTGCAGGAGAGCAGAATAATGAATAGCTGTGATGTCCGTAGACCACGACGAACCACCGGCCATCAGAGATCCCATGGGATCCCAAATAAAAGAGTGACTCAGCAGCACGCTCACAGAAATACTAATCAGAAACCTTCTGTATTATAAATCAAGCAGAACTGATATTAAAAGGAAAGTCATTATGCTGATGAGAGGAAAAACCCATGAACACTCATAGCAGACTGATATAAGAATGAGGCATTTTTAAACATAAACTACCTTTTTTTTTTAATCCCCTTAAGACAATTGATATTTTTCTCATCTCTGCAGGAAAAGAGAAAATGAAGCCCCTTATTGTGGCTGTGCTTAATGTGAACAGAGTGGCCCAAAATAATGCAGCTGTGCACAGCAGAAAACACAATGTCAGAGATAAATACAAATTCATAAAGTGGCTTGTTGGACGTTTTGGCACAAAATCAGACAAAAAAGCATGCTGTGCCTTAGTTAAGAGTAGAGGAGAAACACCATGCCGTTTCATATTTTACCTGCTTCAGAAAATACTTGGATTTTATGTGGATTTGGATTATTTTGTTAATGAAGTGCTGCTTTTTTCCCAAACAATTTTGACCACAGCCGTTATATTAGGTGTTCTGTTCGGTATGGTAAGGGAAAAAAAAGCATTTGCTTCTTGACCGTTGTGTTTCTGGTAAGTTTTTATCACACTCAATTACTTCATAGGAAAGAAATCTTTATATAAGATAAACTGAGTAAATCCAAAAAGCAGTAATGCTTACAGTTAAGGGAAATGCATCTTTCCAAAACGCAATTTCTCCTTCGTTACAACAAAAAATAAACTTTGATTAATCACATTTAGAAGTCAAATTTCATCTGAATTACTTCCAGACATTTTGAGCCAACAAAGCGTTTAAGTAGAACCCGTCTGACAACATGAAGTCGGCTAAAATGTCTTTAAAAACAATACTTAACAACCCCTGCTAAACAAATTCAGGATCAAGAAACCAAATAATTGGTGTAGAAAACCATTTTTCAAGGCTTTATAATAATAATAAAGTCAACAGAGAAAAAAAAGATTTTAATTTTTTCTGTTAAGTTAATATTGAACTTAACAGAGTCAGTGAAGGTTGAAGAGGCTAAAGTTTCCATCAGGCTAGAGCTTCCACCTCAATGTCCTTCTCCAGAGAAATCTTTAATCCATATTTTATTTAAAAAGTTGAGGTAAATCTAGAGAAAGGTCTGCATACTAATACTTTCCCTGTCATGCTGCCCTGACTGAAAATTTCAGTGAGGATTAAAACTTCATGACATTTTTCTGATAACTAAATAAATGTGGAAACTCTTTAAGCTCTTTCAGTCTGGGGTTTAGCTACATGGTAAGAAATCTGTAGTCAATCAGTTTGAGGAGATAAAAACCACACAAAAAGTAACAAAGCCAAGTAAACATGCTGAAAACTTCAATTGGAGCATTGCCTCGTGTTCTTTTGACTTCTTTACATTTGTAACCTAAAATTGGTGTTTTTGAGCTGAGCATATCCGTTTCTGGAATTACTTGTGTTTTTTCTGCTTCACAATAATCTAGCAGTAACGCAGCTCTTCAGAGACCTGCTAACAAGCTACTTATTTGGTCCAGGTGTACAAGAGAAGAAATACATCTAAAAGTTGCAGGTTGGTAGCTCTCAGAGAGTTGAGCACCCTGGTCTAGAGAGGCTATATATATGTAAAAAGGAGGCATGTTTTTGATGTATTCAGGCTGATAAAAAATGAAGACCTCACTAACTTTTATCAATAAACAGTTGTTTTTTTTAGGAAAAAGAAATCCCTTAACATGACTTGAGAGACAGGATCTAAAAATGTTGTTGCCAATATCCACTAAAATGTACAACTAATTAAGGGAGGTCAATGATGATGGAGATATTTTACAAGAAGTCCAGAGGTAGAAAAAAAAAAACTTAAGGAATTTTTTAGAGATTTGCTTGATTTTATTTGAAAGCTCTACACTTTTAACACTTCAAACTTGCATTTGACTCCATCAGTGCAGAATGCAACCACTCTAGTTTACCTACAAATGATTGTGATTTAAAATAAATAAAAAAAAGAAGGACTTTAATAATACAATTCTGGCAGCATCCCGATAGATGTAGTTTTTGATCAGCTGAATATTAGTGACACATGCAGTGATTGTAAAACAATAATTGGAGGTAGCCATCTCAGTCCTGGCTTCTTTTATACCTTTTATTAGTTATTTTTTGTTTGTGAATTTTGTATTTTCTTATTGACCTGTACAGCCATTTGGTTGCCTTTGGTTTTTAAAATAATTCATAAATGAATGAATGAATGAATGCATGAATGCCTCAGAGTGTAACTGCACTATTTCCACAAAGTGCCTATTGAGGCATATTCAGCAGATACCAAAGATCATATTGGAAGCCCTTTTTCATAATCTTGGTGTTACTATGTAAGTGATCATGTTATTTTTTGCCACAACTAATTTTGGATAAAAAACAAAATGTACCATCACCTCTTTCAAAGTCACTTTTGACAAAAAAAACAAAAAAACAAACTCAGGATGTTACTTTAGGAAGGTGGTCATGTGCCATACTAACACACTATAAATTAAAAATCTTTACTTAGTTTACATGTTTGATAACCATAAAACTAAGTAATTGAAAATAAAGGCAGTAAGGGCGTAAAATCGACAGGGAGCAAAAACAGAACTTACCAGATCAATGGAAAACAGGAAGGAAGGCAAACTGCTGAAACAACTGGAAGAAAAAAACAACAACAGGACGATATGACAAAAGAATGACAGCGTAAACAATGCTGTGGAGGCTGTAATGTGAAGCAGGTGGAAGTAATTACTGGATAAGGAACAGCTAAGGGACAGTAGTAGGTCTTTAAACATCCCTAATTGAATAATTTAAAAGACTTCAAAATGTCTCTGGGGAAGTTTAGAGGAACAACAGAACAGTTACCATGTTGGTAGCCGTTTTTGACGTTCCCGTTTCTTTGTTTTGCTCAGGGTTTTAATGTTTGCTTGTTAGTGCTAAATATCAGTTGCATTTCTTTTGTTGTGAGGTTTGTTGTAACATGTTAACGCCTTCTTGCTAATGTTTCTCCTGAAAAATATGTTTTAATCTCCAAGAGTCTTTAATAAATAATTATGAAAAAATGAATCAGGGAAGACAGAAAACCCATGAAAAAGAATTAAACTGTTGCAGAGAAACAGAGAAAAACAGATCTGGAAATTAAAAGAACTCAAGTAATCACAAGAGCCTTCAATGAGAAATAAAGCTGAAGTAGGACAGAAGTCAAAACCAGTGACAACAAAAAAATATTTTATAGTATAACAATGGAGCCATCTCTCTGGCAATACGTTGGATAAAACATGATAGTCCCTGAAGACCTGCATTAAATTTTTATACTCTTCTCTAATATTCTCTAACTCCAGAATAGGGTTCTTTGCCCTCCCCAAAAAGAAACAGTGTTGGCTGCACAAAAACAAAATTATTGTGCTGACAGAAATGTTCCAGCGATTAAAAAGAGATGCATAGTATTTATAACTTATAGGCCCAACAGGTTTACAGTTAAAAAAAAAAAAAAAATCTATTTTCTCACTTGTCAATCATTATCCTTCATGTAAACATTGGGAGGAAATGCAAAGCCGAATAAAAACAGCAAAGCATATTGCTGCTGATTTAAATCTCACACTGGAGCAGCTTATTTCTGCAGAGTAAGCCACCCTTTGAGATTTCTCAAGGTCTGCACAATAGTCCTGAACCAGCTACTCCTTTAAAAAAAAAAAAAATCTATTTTCTCACTTGTCAATCATTATCCTTCATGTAAACATTGGGAGGAAATGCAAAGCCGAATAAAAACAGCAAAGCATATTGCTGCTGAT
>NW_015114547.1:208490-227748 GCF_001443285.1 Poecilia latipinna
AGCCACCCTTTGAGATTTCTCAAGGTCTGCACAATAGTCCTGAACCAGCTACTCCTTTAAAAAAAAAAAAAATCCCTCTGCCATGAGGACACATAATCAGTCTTTAATAATCCCTCTGAAGTAATCCCATAAATACATATCCATGTCTATGCAAGAGTAGTGACTTCTGCTGCCTGATCACCATGTTGATTTATTTTTACATATAAAAAGCCAAATGTGAACAGAGAAAACATTTGTTTAGGATATTAAAAAGTTCAGAAGAGAATGAGTCTCTTGACCTTTATTTTATAAGCAGATTCTCCCTGAAAACCGGTGGAAATATTTTAAAACTAGCTGCTAAGTGGCAGGTTGCCAACAACTGAATGGAGAGACATACAACATGGTGAGCTGTGAGAAAGAGCAACTTTCCTTCTGTGCAAATCAAGTTTTTATGTCAAGGTAACAAGCACAAAACTAGATTGAAATTCTTTATACAAATAAAAACAGGAGTTACGAAGAATGATGCATTCAGAGATGTTAAAAGTATAACCAGATGTTAACAGAGTTACTAGAGTTAATCAATGCTAATAAAAATTATTTCATAAACATCAGTCTTCATTGTGGACCAATTTAAAACACAGCTTAAAAAGAAAGACTGAAAGAATGTATGAAATTATATCTACCATCCATCCTGCTTCCAACTTTTGCATTTATAGTTTGTAAATTGGGAGAAAATTGAAAATTATTCAAAATTTAAGTCAGGAAAAAGTCTGGAAAGTTGACATAAAAACTGTGTTCTAACACGGAATAGAGAACATAACAGTCATTGTAAAACAACAAAAAAAGAAATACTTAACTAACTGAGAAGTGAAGTGACAGGAGGAACTAATCAGGGGAAATGCGGTACAGCTGTGGCAAAGAAAGCAAAGAGGGAAGAGCGGGAACTTATGCTGAGTTCACGTTCCCTCGGAAGTCATAACTCCGAGGGAACGTTTGACGTTTTGACGTTTGAAGTAACAGCATTCTAGTTAAAAGTTGGCATTTCAACACGGCGATGCCCATAGACATTGTTTGCAGTACCTCTTACAAACAACATGTTAAGCTCACTTTCTGTAAGCAGTTGGAGGCTCAACATGTAAAATTGATTTTAGATGTACTTTGTATTTTGTAAAATAAATATGGTTACACCACAGCTTACTACTGTTGATGTGAGAAGCGACCATATTGAAACGTAAAGTATGCTTTGCAAGTCGTAACTGGGGGTAGTCAGAGTCAATCCGTTTCCCAGTGGAAAATCTGTTTTAGGAGGGCGTCCCGATTCCAAGCACAACTGGAACGCAGCATAAGGTCCAAAACATACATCAGACTTTTCACAATCTGATATTTCATTGACACCCAGGCTCCAGCTCAATGCACCACCAAACATTCATGGCAGAATATGTACTGGAAATCCTGCCAGTGCAAACACAAACTGCAGTTGCTGCTTGAAGAGTTTTGCTTTTTCACAGTTTTATCAAAATAGACCTGGGATGTATTTTGATCGGACAATTGGAGAAGCAGTTCCAGGGAATCGCTAGCAGTCGGTGAGGCTCCATTGACTTTAATTATTTCTAATTGCTCCATAAATCACGGATCCGGTGTGTTTTGGGCCTAATTTACACAGGAGTTAAAAAAGATGTAAAGGATTCTGAATCAAAGTACAGAATCTGACGATGATCTGAAGGAAATAACTGCAAATACACAAGAAATCTAGCAAAGAAAAACAATAAACACAGAGAAATTAAATGATATTCACACAAACAAAAACCATGAGTGTGACAAATTGTTGTGCGAGTCTTGCAATGCTTTAAAACCTCTTCATGTTTTGACTAAAATGTTCTCCTATGAGGGTTTTCATAGAACAATTGAGCCACACTGTATTGACTTTGCAATCTTGCATTTATTGGATATTTCTACATTTTCCAGCCGTGCCTTATCTGGAAGACTTAAATTGTAATGTGAAAGTAAAAAAAAAAAAAAAAAAAATCTCATCTAACTCAGCTGACCAACTTGAGAATTCAGCATTGTCTGGTTCACAACATTATCGGGTCTCTTTATTCTGTAGATAAATATATATACAGAGAATGTGCTCTGAAGAAAAGCAAACTTGGCAAGAATGAACTTTTGATTTCTCGATTTCGAGCCAAGTAAATGCATCATGTTAAAGTTGGTAGGAGATAAAGATGCAGAGGTTGGATTTTCTCTATTTCACATTGGAGTGACCTACTTTTCCACTGCAGCTATAGAAAGTATTTTTCTAACTTTGTTCGTTCCTCCAGAAACCTAAACATATGTGAAGAGTTCATGTCTGCATATATATGTATATACATTTCAAGGCTGAATGAAAACCTTTTACAGTGTAACAAAGTCCCAGCTGATTTAGTAATGAATAACAAATTAAACTTTATTTAGGTTACACTTGTTTAGTTCCCCTTAGATGGTCCCTCTCTTCCAATGAGATGGTGAGATTCTCCAACCAGCTGCACTCATATAAATTATAGATCAAACTCCACCTCTTTAAAGGGATGTATAATGAAAAATCTACTTTTTTGAGCTTTACATCATGTTATAATGTTATTCCCTGTGTTGCTTTGATTCTTTTTTGCATGTTTGTGGAATTATTTAATCTCCTGTGACAGTCTTTCAGGGTGCTTAAACGTTTGCTCTAACAAACCAAGCTCCTGCGTTAAGACATAGGAGCTTCTTAAAGAGACAGAGGCCTAATTTCAAGGCGTCAATTTGGCAAGTCAAATTTCTTTCAAATCATGTTTGATATGTACTGCATTTTTATAACAACTGAAGGCAACATAGTTACTTGATTTTGCTATAAATTGGCACTGTATGCCTTTAAAATCGGAGGTGCCACGCTGGTGTGGTTGTGTACTGAACTCCCACACACTGCTGATTCCCCTGTTTGTTAATAGAATAAATTATCCAATCCAATAAACATCAAAAAAGAATCGATAGCAGAATAAGCTCTTTGATATTAGCAGAAAGGAGTGGGCAAGTTTTTAATGGGCGCAACACATAAACTGCACTCTGCTGTTAAACCCACAGATGGATTTTCCTTACAAATGTGGCAAATTTTAAAAAGAAATAAACACATTTTTAAATGCAAAGAAGCATTGTCACAAGACAAGAGAGAAATATTCATTAATAAACAAATATCCTTACATTTTATACTAAGTTGGGAGCGTTTGATGATACTCAGTTTGACCCTCATCATAGAGATGTATTGGGAAGCTGCTGATCACCATAGCAACTATATTGATGGTAGGTGAAAAGGTCAAAGGTGCATCAGCTGGTTTTAAATGGTGGTGATATATACTTCCAGACTGCCAAGGTCTCCTCCGCAGAGATAGTTTGCAGTGTAGTGTGATATAAAGGGAGAAAATTGCAGCTTCTGGTGTTTACAGAAGCCACAACAAATAACTTTTTTTCCCCCACATAAGCAGCCAGCTTAGCCTGACTCAGGTGAGAACAGAGGGAGGATGAGTCACAAGCTCCCTGAACTTAAATGGCCCCTCTTTAAAAATGCTTTCCGGGAAAATGCTTAGCCAAGCTACCGGACGGGCAGGGGCATTTGCCCGCCATCACACAGCCTGCCTCGGTATCGACTGCCATGTGGTGACATTTTCTCACCTTCTCTGTGTCTGTGGACACAAGCAGGATTATTTATAAGCTTATTAAACCATAAATTCTGAAACCGTGTTAGACAATGAGTAGGAGGAATCTATTAAGCTGCCAAGTTGCCGAGCTGATAAAATAGTGAAGATAAAGGAGGCAATCAGCCACCTCATGCCTTGATGAGCCGTATATTTTCCAAATCACAGAAGGCTGTGTAGGTGAGGTCTTTACATCAAACACGTAAGAGAGGTTTCTTCAGAAACGCAGCCACTTTTAAGCACTGACACCCAGATAACCTTGTAGGGTTTTAATCGCTCTGTTTGAAAACTCCTCCACAATTTGACACATGGACTTTAATTAGAGACGGAAAGGTAACAAGATGAAGGATGAGGCTGGGGGGAGAAGCACCCAATGCGACAGAAACACGGTAAGGACGTCAGAGCTGGCAGGCGCAGGTGAATTTAAAAGTTTGTTAATAGGTTCTATTTAATTTGAGTTTATTTGTCAAGTAAAAAAGTATTTCACAGGCTTTAACTCTCAAACTCACCTTGTGCATGGTCAACGCTATTTGTCTTCTGCCAGAGGTTTTATGAATAGGGACATTTTCTTTCCTAAATCTATTCTCTAAATAAAAGGCTTCAGTCGTCATCAGCTTACCTCAACTTTCCAAAGAAAAAAGTCAGAACAAAAGGAACAGAAAAAGCCTTGCTGTGTGACCACATCCGCCCACCAGCACCAGTAAGTCTCACTAATTAACAAATTATATATTATTTACCTGATACATAAAACAAAGTGTAAAACTCTTCATGTGCTTGAGTATTAGCATATCAAGCAGTTGCCAAGTAACCAACAGCGCCTAAATGAACATACCTATTTTTTGAGCTAAGAAATACGCCAACTTATTTCTAATCTTTGCTCTCTGCACAAATTACTTGGGTGAAATATGTTGATTAATTTAGTTTCATTGCTACAGAGCTGCCTCTTACTTTACTAATTTGACTATTTTATGTTTACAACTCCAGCTGCTATTAACAGCAACCCGAATAAGGATGTGTAAAAACTCTTAAAATAAACCAATCTTTTTTAATAAGTATAATGTCACACTAATTGCAGTTGTCCTTTGGCAGAAAACTCTTTGAGATCTATTTTGCCATCTGGCTCCACTGTATGTGATAACAATATATGGGTCCTCATCTAGGCTTATATATTCTGTTTTATCTAACTTAAACATTTTAGTCAATATTTTAATTGTAGATGCATGACAATCAACACACATCTGTCTTATTTAACAAGCATTTTCTCTTGTCTTTGCCACTTTTAAGTTTGGTTAAGGGCAAAATGATCATTTTTCTACCACAGAGAACTAGGAACTCATTCGTTACTAATTAAATATTGCTTAACTTTTTCATCAATTAATTCATAACAGTTTACACTGAAAAATATTCAAAGATTCAGGAATTTTTATATCCTGACTACTTTGGTGTGCAAAAATATGGTTTTAAAGAAGCAACACATGCAAACAACTGGACACTCTGGAGTAAACAGTTTGATTTCCAGCTTTGCAGGACTATACGTCGTACAGAGGCGACGCTGCCAAGAAAATTATGTACATTCTTCTCAAATGTCACGTCAATAACCTCATAGTAACATGATGTAATCTTGTGATATGCTATTCAGAGACTGTCTGCACAGATTAAAGTTTACTCACCTCACTTTAGAGGCAGAGTTGGGGAATTATGCTTGTTTTCTGATTATTTTATTTAACTGGTTAAAAAAATTAAAGCATCAGAATGTGAACATGGCCTGGCTGTTGGCCTGGATATTTCAGAAACTGATGATCTTATCAGGTTTTCACCCACAACCACCTGTGTAGTTTGGAGAACCCCCCCCCCATAAAAAAATAAAAATAAAGAGAGGAAATATTTTTGAGTAACACATGTACAGATGGAAAAGCCAATGAACAACACTCAAAGCAGATTGACTTAGTAAAGGATACTTTTTTTCTGTGTGAATTTATGTCCCTACAACAGAAGATTTAATTTCTTTGAGGCTCTTCAGAGGCAATTTGTAAAGCAAAGATATCATCTCTCACGTGTCTCTGCCAGACAGCTTCTAACCAAATTTCTGAAAACTTTCATCCACCATTTAATAACCTACCAAAGTAAATCAGTAAAAAAGGTACCTTTACTGAACCTGCACTTGGCATTTACCCTGAGGTTTGAGTAAACATAAATTCCCAGAGAGAGTAGCTTGCTTTTTTTTTTTTTAACACAGTTACCTGTCACTATAAGAAAAATCTATTTAATATTACACTGACACCCAAGGTTGACACAATTATTTAGGAAACGTATATCTGCCTGAAGAAAATCGTATTTTATTTATTCATTTTTTGGGCAATAATAAGATTATGGAGAGAAAAATCTCCAGTAGCAGCCTCAGTTCATCTGCCAGTAAGTACTTCTTGCCAGCCATGGTACAAGGTAATAAGCTACAACGACACTAAGCCTGCAGTTAAAAAAGGAGCATGGCTCCAACATTTTGTAAAAAATGTGCCTCAACATACCAGATCACATCTCAGACTGAAACCTTTATAGAATATACCTCTATATCAAAGGCAAACATACTCCAAACTTTTAATCTAGCATATGGCTTCAGCTAAATGAGGTCATTTTCACAGCTTTGTGATGCAAGAGGGAGGATTTGTTGCTTCAGATGTGACAAAGAGAAGCAAACACTGGCAAGAAAACAAAGTGGTGTCACAGCTGGGAATTTCAAATCGAGGTTGAGCTGTTTTTCTGTTGCTCATTATAGATGACTGAACAGGGCGGTGATTACCAAACTTTTAAACCACTGACTCATTAAACAACAGACCTGTTAGCAATACTCAACAAATACAGGCTGAAGTTTACAAACCTTGCTAAATAAATTCAAAATGATGGCATGGAAAGCCCACAGAAAATCACTATGGCGCTTTTTCCCATCCTCCCTCTAGGATTAAAATAAGCCATGCATAATAATACTAACATTTCATTTTAAGGTCTGCACAGTGGACTCTAAATCAATCTGTGACCAAAGTCCTGTAGCAAAATGCAGCTGTTCCATCACATTCTTTAAACATAGGTGTGCACATGGTTAGTGTTCATTTTTGTAGGCGATACCGATTGTTTGGCATTTCTAAAGCAATAATGTAAATTATTTTACGTTGCAACCATTGAGTCCATTTTGAGAAAGTGGCTTGGAAGCCTCACCAATATATCAAAAACCCAAATT
This sequence comes from Poecilia latipinna, assembly GCF_001443285.1. Classification (NCBI taxonomy): domain Eukaryota; kingdom Metazoa; phylum Chordata; class Actinopteri; order Cyprinodontiformes; family Poeciliidae; genus Poecilia; species Poecilia latipinna. The sequence continues at coordinate 215,406 of NW_015114547.1, forward strand.
CAGAGTCTGGTGGAGACGGCAAGTAAAATCATCAACATCCTGGACCTTCTCTCTCCACAACATTTATTTGAGCAGGCGACCATCAGTCAGGCTGAGAGCATTCGGTTTGATTCATCACACGTGTTTCCATCAGAATATGTTCTTATGAGCTCAGGGAGGAGGTTCAGGTTCGCATGTGTAAATACAACTGTCTTAAACACTTGTTTTCCCGACTCTCCATCAGTCTGATTAATGGACAGAGTAATAGGAGTAATTGGAGGCTCGGACGGTGATTATGAATTATATGACAGGAATGAATTGTTTGTGAGTGGGTATTGTATGTTTGAGTGGATGTAAAGCCTGTCTGAAGCCTGTGTTTTATTTTGCACATTCATTTTTCCTACCAGTGTGCTTTTATCCACAAAATTTGATGCATGTTTAAGTATTTGTGCTAGTTTTATGTATTCACTGTTACTGAGTGTTTGATGCATTGTTTTATCCTCTCTTCTAAGACAAAGTTCTCCTATAGGAAACAAATAAATGATCTTATCTCACCATGGTGTTCTTAAGTGTCCAACTTTACCTCGTTTTCTTTAAAAAATAAAAATTGTCATATTAACTGAAGGCTTCAATTCTAATTTATTCAGGCCAGAGGACAAAAATTAAGATCATTGTCTCCCGAGTGCATATAAAACCTTTTCCATTTGTTGTATTTTTGAAGCTATGCCTTCTTCACAAGATTTTTGTCTTTTATTGTTGGGATTATTCTTACATTTGCACCAAAGGAGCTAAATCTCTGGGACACAGAACCCATCTGATAGATCTCGATTCATTTCTCATTTGTTTCTTAATTTCTTTGGATGTCTAGCTATTGAGGATCTTCTGGTGTTCTTGACTTTCTCAGGCAGGTTCAGTTTAAGTGATGTATTGATTGGCAGTAATCAGACCGGGGAATGGCTACGGACAGTGAACTCATGATGTATGATAAACCACAGTTACATTTTAACGATCACTTTTCCACACAGGATCATGTAGGTTTACATATTTTCTTACATCTTAATTTAAAAACTGCATTTTGTGTTTACTTGTATTTCTTTTGAAAAAATATTTGAATTGGTTTGACTTTCTGAAACAATGAAGTGTGACGAACATGCAAACAAATAGAAAGCCAAGCACTTCTTCACACCACTAACAATTTGAACTGACACACGTTCCACCTTCAGGCGTCTGGAAAATGCACCCAAAACTGAGTCAGACAAAACTAAGAGAGCATTTGTAGCACAAAGCTGAATACAGTGAGCTCAAGCAAATGAATAAGAAAAGTGTTAATTTTATTCACTACCCATTTTGACCTATATTTCTTTACATTTCAATTTTAGATGTTAAAAACAGAGTTAAAGAGAATACTTAATTTAAATGATTCTATTTAATTTGTTAAGTAGATATAAATGCAATGTTATTCTGCAGCTTTACTGTTTTGTGCTGAAATCCTGGTAATTCTTGATAGTTCTGAGCAAGTTTTGTTTTTTCTCCTTTTCATTTCCATACAAACTTCACAATGCATGTATAGTTATAATAATCTGGTCTAAAATTTGGCCCAGCAAACAGTCTTCCTCCTCTTTGTTGCTTCTTGACAAGATGAGCTGTTGTTTGTTTCCCAAACTGAATAGCACAGAAATAATTGAAGAGCTGGTCTTGTGCTCCTTCGTTGTTTGCACAGTACAGTTTAATAAGTCGTGTGTCAATGCCAAACTGCAGTTAACAAGTTGAGTCATCCTTACTGTTTTGTGTGCACAAGCCATTATTGCATTCATGTGGCTGTTCACGACTCAGTTATTATCTGCAGCAGTCTACTGATTCTTTATTCAGAAGCAAAAATGTTTACTGAGCAATCAGAAAGTCTGTCTGTGTACCTGTTTCAGAATGATTCACCAAGGGGCTACAAATGTGTGCAAGCCAAAGTGTGCATACATAATTCACAAAAAAAAAAAAAAAAGGGCTGAAATGATGAAGCACACCTCATCTCGCAGACATGCATTATGTGGAAGAACTGGAAATATTTATTTTTCTGTTTATTTTTTTTTATTCTGATGTTTTTTCTCTAGTGGCAGACTAATTGTCAAATGTCTGTTGGTGATGCTGCGAAACATGATTACATCGAAGAGAAAAGAACAGGAAATATTACAAGTTGGTTTTTCCACTTTTCCTTCATAATAAAAGCACAGAAATCATCATTTAGGAGCATTTCGTGTGAATTTATTGAATGTCTGCTGCGCCGTGTGTCATCTGCTCTGGTTTCTGCTAAAATTATAGCATGGTACATTTGTATATCTTTTCCCATGAAAGGTGACAGAAATGTAAAAATTATTTCCCAAGCTGCTTCAATTCAGCCACATTCCTGCCCAGGTGTAATTTGTTGTTGTGGATGATGTATAGGGCACGTTATATTTAGTATCTACTCATCAAATGTAACTTCTATCTTTGTTTTGTTAGAAAAAATATATAGGTGTTTTATAGTCATTTTTAAACAAAAATCTTAGTTAATGTAAAACTGGGTGTAAAAAATAAAGAATGAGACAATACTGATTTCAAATTAGCTAAATTTTACATTCATTTACTATAGTGATATTATTTCCTAATACTTTAGTTAAGTTCAATCGCAATAAGCAAAGAAAAAATAGTCCAATATTTAATATAATATCAGTTACATTAAATTTTATTCTCATTACCTTTTTATTTCTATGCTTCAAAACAAAAAAATTAAAAAGTTTTCTAATATTAAAAAAAAAAACAACCACTCTTGGATTCATCTCTTTCGCCACAGGCAGAATACTTCGTTTTAACTTCTCTGGTTTTCCGTCACACATTTTGTCTTTGACGTTTGCAGCGGCGTCCTCTTGAGAAACCTCGGGTTGAACGCGAATCGTTTACCGCCAGATGTTCCCCTCAGCCTCCCACACTGTCAACAGCAGTCTGCGTCTGGGACTCTGGGTTGTATGTTATCCGTGCCATAAGGCTGGGAATCGAGAGGAGCTCTTGCATGGAGATAGATGTGCATCCGAGGCGGGGAGGTGGGCAGTGTCGGCAGCCGGCTGTCTGTGTGATTTAACAGTGTGTGTAAATCAAGAGCCGGTCTCTGCTCGACCAGCCAGCCTCATTTCAATCTCTCTACAAATCACACCGCGCAGGCAGTCAGAAGGGGCAGAGCTATAAAGGAGCCCCAAAAATAATCATCCTCCGCAACTCTCTTTCTTATGCTTTCATTTATTAAGTAGATGAGCTGAAATCGGCGATACATCAAGGAAGACATGGAGAGTATGGTTTGTTCCTTCCAGATGATGTTGGGATTTTGCTTTGTTAGTCACATATGAGTTCATGCATGCAGCGTGTCACACAATGTCCAATGTTGAAATGTTGGAGCAATATCTATGCTGGATGTTTGGAAAATTGCAGGAATCGTCCTGCAGACCGGCAGTGATGATCCTATAAATCCAGGTTTGGAGGGTACTCTTATTTACGATGTGTAAAAAGAGGGTGTTGAATTAGCATATCTCTTGCCGTCAGGCAACCTATGTTGAACTAGATATTAGAGTGAACCTGTGCCAGGAAGTGGGTAACCCAGTGATTCACTACCAACAGATTAATTCAGTGCCCTGTGGAGGGAGTAGCATGAGCACCAGGCGAGGAAACAGGCTGTGAAGACCACAGACACTTCTGACAGCTCTCACCGAGCTGTAAAACTTGTTTTGGAAGCAATTAGCTCGCCCAAAGCCCTGACACACAAGCTGTGCTTAAAACCAACACAGTTAGCTTTAAATATAACACCAGTGCCATTTTGAACATCTTTTGCGTCTCTGCATGTGACAAGGACGTTGAGATTGTTTCAAAGGGCCGACAGGGTATGGATCACTTTTACAACTGTTCTTCAATTATGTTTAGGCTTGTAGCTCTCTGCAGCCATTTTTATTTCCATGTCAGAAAACAAGAAACATATCTAAAAGCAAAGCAGAAGAGCTGCAGATGTTGCATACAGACAACATCTGTGGTGTTAAAAAAAAAAAAAAAAAAAACACCAATGTAATCACAGCAAAGTCTTCAGCTCCAACTTGAGGTGAAGGTTTTTGCAGTGATGCGTTCAGCAAGGTGAAATGTTGACACGGAGGGAGCTGAACCCCTAACAGACCAGCAACCTGCATACAGATTTAAAAGCCCTGTGTAGTGAGACCTGTCTAAGTCTCACTTCTTTAATGATGTCATAATCAGTTGGACTTTCAGTTAAATTTTGTCATGCTGTTCTCTGTTTTTAGTACATTCATATTTTAGGGTTCCCGTTTAGCATTTTGTGCTCATCTTGGATGTTTGTCATCTGTTTATTAGCAAAAAGGAGTTTGTTCAGTAATCAAACTCCTTTGTTCAGCCACTCAGTTATCAGATGTTCAGCTGTTTGTTCCTTGGTTGTATTCCTTTCTTCTAGGTCAATACTCTTTTTAAAAATGTAAATCTTGTTTCGTCATGCTCCTTCCAGTCCCCTCCCTGAATTTGGGCCCACAACAAAATCAAAACATGAAGGATAATAATAATCATGTTTTGGTTTTTATCACTACAGCATGTTATTTGGCTCTATAAAGTTGCTTCAAGCTAAAGCTACAAATATGGTGGATGGGAGGGAAGTCAAATACTAATCTAGTTACAGATGCATTAAAATACTAAAACTATTTAAAAAAAATAAGCTACTGCTGTTGGTAATTATTATAGGCAACAAGTTAAAGGAAGGTAATAAAAATATGTTTGCATAACAGCAGACATTTTGTTCTTCCAGATGGCACAAAGAGGAAAACCCACAGTGAAATAAAACTTTTTTTTTCAACTTTATGTTCACTGCCATCATGTATTTGCAGTCTTGATGTTCAAACTGCTGAATAACTAATAAGTTATTTTGGCAATATTAGGTTAGCATGAACTGACAGGTATCCTCTTACTTCAGCACTGGGTTGGCCCATCTCTTTAAGTCAAGACTGAAACGGCTAAAAGATCCAAGTGTCATTGGTTGCAGTTATTTGCTGTGTTATGAAAAGCTATTTTACAGATTTATTAATTTGATTTGGAGTTTGGGAAAATGTAACATTGTCCAGGTTGGCAGGGTTATTTCCTTCATTTTGTCTGGTGTGTTGGAGTTTTTCTTCCCCCTCAGTAAGTGTTGTCTTGCTACGCGCTGTATTTCTTCAGTTCGTATTGCGTTTTTCTTTTCATAAAAGAGAGCATTTGTTTTAATAACACACCATAACAAATTTAGTCTTTCAAATGACAATTTGTTTTTATTTCTAGCAGGTTTATTGTCACAAATCTTGGTCTTACCAAAAAGAAATTCTGCCTCTTTTGTAAAAAAAAATATAACTTCTATTTTTGTGAAGGTTTATTGAGTAATGTTTTGAATAAGGACATAAACTCGCTGCACAGTGGCACAGTTGGGAACAATGTTACCTTGTAATAAGGATATTTAGGGAAGCATATCTGTAGAAACTATTTAAACTACATGTATGGTTTGGGGGAAAATGTTAATGCTGATTATGTTTAATTGTTTTCATGTTTCACACATTTAGGTTTTCAGACTGTAAGTTGTTGCGGTGCATTTGACTTATGAACAAAACTCATACTAAGAAACAATTTTTTGTACTCAACATTCAATGCAGTGTTGGAGTTAAATGCTAATCATCCTAAAAATGAAAACTTTCTGTGAGTTTCTTTGGACACTCCCAGGCCTAAACGTCGAGTCAGAGTTCATCTGTATTCTTAAAGAAAAGCCTCTGGGATTAATGAATTCAGGCAAGCATCCACTTTGTCAAATGGCCGTAACAGAGGCTTCCTATTTTCATGAATGGTCAGTTATAGATTTATTTAGATGGGATGGAGATTGAGTTACAGTTATTCTGCAAATCATGTTGAGATTCTGAGATGGCTCTCTGCTTGTTCTCTTTATTGTCTTTAGGGGCACTTAAGTTTCACTTGATTTGTCGGTATCCACTCCTTAAAGATCACTGCATCGTAGCCACACATGGCATTAGCACAGTCTCAGAGGAACAAGTGGGCAGAGCAATTATACATGCAAAGGTATAACACACTCAAATACACAGAGACGGTGCATAAATTTTGAGAAGTGATTCTAAATCTGGAAAAGACAATTAGGTAGCAGCTTCTAACTGCAAACATTACTGTTGTTATCCTCTGAAGCAGCAAAGATTCAATTACTGAGTGAATGTGCAATGTAGCTGTGTTTTCATGCCTGGAAAAAAAGAATAATTTAAAACAAAACCACCTGGACAAAATCCAAGAGCCTTTTTGTTCCAAAGGGGATCAAACATGCCTATACCTAAGAACCTAAGAGCAATATGCTTTAGTAAAGTCTGTGCCAGTCACAAGGACGGCACAGTGACCTTTGGAAAAACTGCTGAGACGCTGCGCCTGTGATCATGTCAGTGGATCACGTATCAAGCAAGCGCTGCACCACAAGAACACGTTTTGCCCCTGACTCTGAAACTGCGTTTTTTTTTTTTCTCAGATGCTATAATATTGGATCAATAATGATGCCATATTACAACAGAAATTTCCTGCATGTTTGTCTATAAATATGCATTTCATTTTACCAACATTTTTTATTCAATGCACCACTCTACAGTCCAACCCTTATTGTACAGAAGTAGATACTCAGATGCTAAATAAAGATATATATTTTTGTAGCATAAAAAATTTATGAGGTCAATATTTACTGACATGTTAGCCGTTCACCCCCCAACAGCTCCTGGGATAAATGCATCTCTCCTTTAAGCCAGCAGCCACTCGTTTACTGTGTCTGTTATTTATTTATGCTCAGGCTCTAGGTTTTATAGCTGCTATGCAGAAATCAGTTGCCTGTTTAAGAGAGGAAAAAAAATCCTGCTTGGAATTAAGAGGATGGACTGTAGCTTTGCACATAATTGACAACATGAATGATTAAGTAGAATATTTTAAAACAGCATTAGAAAATATGGAATCCCCAATTTCTCGTTAAAAAAGAAAGCAAAAACCAAACTCATGGAAAAGCTTCATAACAGAGAAAAGTTCGTCTGTTTGAAGCTGTTGAAGTTCATGAAATGCATTCAAACACTAAAGAGCATATTTAATGTGTTCAGATTTTTAGCGTATTTTAATTACAGAAAATATGGCGCTTCAACTTGAGAAAGTTTTTTTTTTTTTTACAGCAGCACATACAACACAATCCAAACTGCTACAGACCAAGAAAAAAAAAAAAAAAACTTAACGTTTTGCTTAATTTAAAACTTAACACTAAAATCTGATTAAAATCTACATTTTAACTTAATTTTGAATTGAAATCCAAATCTAATCTTCAATTTCATGCCATTCACCATAAAAATGCACAAATTAGAATTACAAAAATAAATTTGTTTGATAGAAAGAAATCTCTATCAAACATTTGTTTTTGCACTAGGTGGTTTTTTGGCTGTATCAAAATTAGTATTTTTTTGCGAACCCGCTAAGGAAACTCTTCTCACGTGAGTCGTGATCAATAACAACACGTTACTACTGGCAGAAAAACGAAGACGACGATGGGAGGACGATGATGTGGCATGTTCTTTAATAATTCATCAAGAACACGAACTATGACAAAGTTTGCCGCTCCATTTGTAACAGTAACACAGTTAAAAATGGAATGTATTGTTCATTAACCAGGTGTTTTAACAAAAAGATGTGTCGTGTGGTGGTTGAGAGGTGGTGAGGATGAATGCAGGAGACCCAAATGAAGATGAAGATGATGAATTTAATGAGGAGTGTAGCCCAAAAACAGTCCAGTCAGGCAGCATGGCAGCAACAATAGCACACAGCCAATAACCAGTAGCAACTAATAAGGAGACTGAAAACAGGAGCTAAGGCTAACCAGGACTTTAAACGGTGAAACTGGGGAGCGACGACAACAATCTGACAAGAGACAAAGACAACAGGTGGACTTAAATACACAAGGAGGGTAATCAAGGAATGAGACACACCTGGGAAGCAATCAACGGGGAAGAGAAAGAGACTCACAGGAAGGAAACTGAACACAGAAAACCCTAAAAATAAATACACAGAAACACGGATCATGACAAGATGTGATTTCTGATAAAAAGAAGTCAGTTTCTTCTTACTTCAGGCTTCCAGGAGACACAGAAACTGAAAGTTTCCATCTGTCTTTTAGTTCGATACGACTATCACCGCTTAGCTGGAGGACATGGATGTAAAGTGAAGCAGCAGCAACCGAATGAATGGAGACACAAGTCTCTTTCTTTTATGCTAAATATATAAAAGAAAGAAAGTGAGCATGTGTCAGATGAAAGCTGCTGAAAAGTGATGAAATTACACATAGAACACTGATGTGTGTAACTATTGCAAATGTCACAATAACAACCCGACAAATGCGAATTTTAATGAAACTCGAAGACATGGAGTGAAAAATTTAGGCTAGACCACCCTTACTGCAAATTGCTTTTCCTAATCCTTTTGAGGCAGGAACATTGTCAATACAGATAAAACAATAAAAAGGCAAGCAACCGGACAGAAAATGAGCAAACCTTCAGAAAAGCCTGAAGAAAAATGGTTCCAGACCAGATACAAATATTTTTTTTTGTAATTTTATCATTTATAATTGAGTGAGTCAACACTGAATGGCCGCTTTGTGATACACCGGTGCCTTTAACCCTTCCCCGGTTCAGTAAGGAGCAATAATGCACTATTAAAATGCAGATGCTCACTGCATTTGAGTCTGTGGTTCACAAAAAAGTCTATCTTGCATCCAAATGGTTCCAATGGAAACAGGGAAGGGAAATTTCCCAGGAGCTCTGTCATGCTTAATTTAGTTGCCCACACAAAAAACAAGAGCATTCAATAGCAGGCTGTAACTTTGTTTAGACAAGCACAATTCTGGTAATATGCAACAATATAATGCTTTATTTACTTGAAAATCCTATAAACACAAAGAGGTGGTGAAGATAAAACTGCCAGCCACAAAGAGACTATGATTACAGCCACTTAAAACCAAACTTGCCATAATCACACAGGAATTGTAATAATTGACCAGCCCATTTCTGCGCTCCTGAACTACTTACTCAGGGAAAAGCTTTCCCACAGCACAGACACAATTAGGCTGCAAATTAGAATTCATAGATTGTTCCATGTAGCCATCTCTGCAAAGCAAACGGGACAATAATGGTGGACCGGAGTACGGCACAAACATACTAATGCGGAAGGATTTCTGTTTGACTCCATAACTGAGTCTGTCTTTTCCATTTTACAAAATATGTCGGACAAATTAGTGGCTTATGTCGTATTGTAATTAGGATGCAGCCTGGATAGCAAACGCAATGACGAAAGGTCTCGGGCTGTAAAATTTGACAAAATTATGTTCAGCGAGTTGTTAAATTTTAATGCACAGGCACTCACAGTCCATCATAGCATGGATGGAAACTTCTTATATTCAGGCTTTTGAAATGTTTCGAGGGATGAATGCATTACTGTTTACATCAAGGTTGAAAGTCTATTGGATTTTGTTCATAAAGTACCTATTTTATTTCAAGCATTTTAAACAGTTCCAGGTTTTCCGTCTGTTACTTTTTGTACAATGAAGAAACATTTTACTTTTGGTTCCTGCATCATCTGGAAGAGTCAAAGCTCTTTTATTTTTTTATAATATCTGAATAAAATAAGTGTTGGAATTCAGCATTCAAATATATTTGTATTTTCATATTTTCTGATGGATTTTCTCAAAGATGCATTTGTCCACCCATCCTCCAGCAGTAGTGATTTATGACGATTCTGCACTCAAAACTTGACAAATTTATGTTGCCTCTTAGGGGATTTTTCTTTTTATGGTTTCAAAATAGGCTTGAGAACTCTAGAAACTTGGAAAAGTTTTGAATTTCGACATGAAATACGTGTTTGAAGTCTGTCTGAATCCTTTCCAAAGCCAAATTAAAATAAAAGCCGAAGAAAAATTATGAGTGAAATGAAAAGCCACAGCATCAGTTGGCCTCGAACTCAGACGTACATTACCTTGCTCCTTGCAGTGGGTGTAAATCATGACATCTGCATGACAACAGGACATATTTCTGCGTGATAATAGTGCAATCCCTTCGAGCGAGACGCCAGCACTGTTGCAAAGATTTGTTTGAAAGAGGGTGAGCTTTGGCAGACAAGTGACAGCCACACCATGAATAAAACATCATGAGTGAAGAGGATAAATTCTCAAATCTGAGAACATGTATTATCTGTCTTGAGCGCGTGATGCAACAAAGGCAAATTTTTGCTGGTGAACTCAAGTTGAATTTAAATCAACCAAATAAATAAATAAATAAAGAAGTTATTTTCCTGCAGTGCTTTGTAAATTTTTTATTTACTGTTCATCCATCCTTCGATACATCCACGATTCTAACTCCTGCCTACTAATTGGTCGGCTGTCAGACCCAACAGAGTGACGCTTTTGCAGAGCTTTAAGTGAGGCCTTGTGAAATCAGGCAGCCGCTGACTTGAGGTAAATGAACCTCTTCTCACCCTGCTGACATCGCTGGATCCTCTCCAGATAGCACAGCCATGCACACAATTCCTCTCTTGCGAGAGCTGTGACATAGACCGATGTCCCAACATTAAGCACCCTGCACCACTTTACATTTGACCATAACCTCGCTGTGTTTTTTCCCTGTCACTGATAAGGTTTTACGCTACTGCAAGTCTTCTCAACACCGGGGCAGAGCAGAAAAAATGGACCTGTCTGCCTGCTTTCATATTCATTGGCTGTAAATATTTTAGGAGTCAGACCAAAGTAAACACTGGTCAGTTCAGCTGAGCAGAGTTGCACATTTGTCAGTGCTTTGTCTATAATTACAGCTGAGGCTTTGGAGCCAAACCGAGCATTAAGAAAATGCATGAGATATCGTTGGGCTTGTTTTTTGGAAAGCAACAGCAAAATGGAAATTCATGTTGCGGTGTGCCAAACACACAAAAGCAAGACACAAGTATTTATTTAGCTTTTCATGCTTTGCCTTATAATGATGTTTGTCTCCACAAAGCATGGAAACAGTTTCTCAAAGTGATGCAGCCGAAGGGATCCTCAGAATGAAAATTGCACGGAGCCACACATTTAAATTTAGATATTTGATTTAGCATAGTCCAAAAACATGAAATGTAGTTTATCTAGATGGTTTCTATCAACACATAGTACAACTGTACAAGAACATGTGACAGAAATGTTGAACTGAGCTTAAAGACTAAAGAGGAATAAAACTCCAATCGGTTGTTTGCTGAAGGAAATTAACTAATCGGGAACTTAACTAGAAACAGATCTCTGTTTTCTACTTCCTGTCTGCAGCTACATGTATCCGAGAAATCCTCCTCACATAGGGCCTGAAGATGAAGATAAATAATTTCTCTTGTTTGATGAACGAAACAAACAAGAGGAAACTGTTCAATGTAAAATTAATCTCGTTATTTCTCTATTTTTCTTGGGGAAAAAGAATATTTCACCGTGGTATTATACAGATCCTTGCAAAAGTATCCATACCTCTTAAACTTTTCCACATATAAGTTAAAAGCTTAAACGTTGATGCATTTTATTGGGAATACATGTGATAGTCTGACACAGTGGTACACGAAGGTAAACTGAAAAAACAAAAAGATGCATGGTTTTTAAACTCTTTTTTTTTCAGAATAAAGAAGTGAAACTCTTTTTCAGAAGTCCCCTAATTAGTAAATAAAGCCCAGTGCTCAGAATAATTTCAATATAAATCCTTCTGAAGGCCTCAGAGTTTGTTTTTTTTAAAGAACATTAGTGAACAAACGACATCATTAAAACCAAGAAACACTGCAGACGGGTCAGGGATAAAGCTTCAAAGAAGATTAAAGCAGGGTTAAGTCATAAAACTTCAAACTTCTCAAGCTTTGCTCATCTCGTCAAGCTTTGTTCAGTCCATAAACCAAAAAAACAAAACAAAAGAAACCATGTGGTGCAACTGTAAACGTAGCAAGATACAACTGTAGCAGAGCTCCACTGGACGATTAAAGTAAAATACGACGTAAACGCCTGCTCCATTTAGTAGAAGTTTTAGATCGATAAACATATTGTACATGATGCTATTGTTGTCATGGTTTGTGGTTTGAGCCAAATGCTGAACAGGAGGTAGAAAGTGAAGTGCAGTGGAAAACATAAAACTTATACTAAGGCTAATGGGGATCAATGGCATCTATTTATTTTCCATTTTGCTCTTTACAGAGTAACACAGCAAGCTGATATTAGCTGGTTAATTACCCAGACTATAGTCCTAAAGCTGCAGTATGTAAATTTTAT
>NW_015114548.1:0-50907 GCF_001443285.1 Poecilia latipinna
TTTAACTCTGTAGGAGTTGATGGAACACTTCCAAATTTGCTGTGTACAGCAGTTTGAGCAATTAAGACCAGAAGGAGCTTGAAGAAAAATTTGTTAAAAAAAAAAAACAACTAGTGTTATTGGTGTAACTTGTGGTGTAATACTGACATGCCTCAGGATTTTGTTTGTTTTTTTCTTCCACTAAGCTGTAAAACAAATGTACAGCTTTTTGAGAGTGTCATTTAAAAGCACACAGGAAACATCTTGCACTTTTTTTTAGTGATTATATGCATGATCTGCTTCCAAACTGTGCAAACTTGGGAAATTAAAATAACCATCACACTGGTGCACGTTCGCAATCTGCTCAAGGTGACTGTCTGAACATTTGTCCTTGCTGTGTCAAAAGAAACCTCGAAGACATGTTTCTGATTCCCTCATTGCACTTCTCTTTGCTCTTAACCCTCCTACTTCTCTCCTACTTGGGATGCTCATCAGTGGGCTCCTTGAGACTTGGACAATGGAGGCTTTTTACTGAGGGTTTGAGGGCTCATCCTGTGTAAGAGCATGAAAAATGGGCAAATGCACAAATGGGTGCATTGAGTTGCTCAGAGAGAAGGGGAAAGAAGAGCGTGAAGAGGAGAAGCAGCATCATGTTCTGTATGAAAGAAATTAACGAGCAAGAGGACACAGGAAGTTCCACAGCAAGTATTTGAGTTATTTCTTACGCTATTCTGCACTTGAAATATTCATGATGTTTCTACCAAAAAAGTACGTAATAACAAAAAAAACTATATTAGATAGACTTGTTTGTAAAAGTATATATACTTTACTTCAAACCCTTTAAATTTACAAATACATTTCACTGTAATTTTCTTGTGATTTCAAATGGTAAAGTGGGACATAGTTGTGAAGTAATGAGAAAATTATGTATGGTTTTGCTAATTATTTACAACTTAAAAACTGAATTTTTTTGCATGTATTTGTATCTATCAGAAATGGTTTATGAAATAAAGTCCACCTGTGTATAATTCATTCTATGTACAAAGTTGCTCTTCTTTGAATACCTTAGAGGTTTGTTACAGAAAACCACAATAAAGTCTGTTCTTGCACAGCAAAAACACACACACAGCATGATGCTGCCACTCCCATGCTATGCAGTTGGGAAGGTGTCAGCTTTGCAAAGCATGTCTTTTCACAGAACGTAACTTGTTCTCTTTTTAGAAATATTTCCTTTACAAGTACATTTGAAGACAGGAGATCCCCTTCGTGAAATACTTTATGTCTTCAATGCTATAAATGTACAACGTTGTTGTACTCTCTTTATAAGAACACTGGCTTTATTTAAAACAGTCCTGAAATAGTCATTGAGGTTTGTTGTGTACTGTTTACCTGCCGACCATGACAACCCACTTTGTGAATGATGTAAGATGATTCTTGGTCAAAGGAATGCTACTGTTGGCATGTTAAATGCTTCAAATTGAAAAGGTAAGTCTTTTTCATTTGCACAAGTTGGACATCACACTTGTATGGTGCACTGATATGAATTTACAGTAAAATATTTTCTCTTAGTTTGTTTTCCTATAATCACGTTTTTCCCTTGATATCTCCTGACAGCCTTTCAGGCATGTTATTGGATTGTAATAATTGCTCTGAATTAAACATGTTACGCTAGTCATCCAAAGTTCTGTTATCATTATATTGTAATAAACTTATATGTGCATTTATGTTCAGCTGAATTTATTACTGAAATAAGTCTGCCTAAAAAAAAAATCAATCAGACAGTTGCAGCTGATCCCAAACCCTGCCGCTCACGTTCTCACCAAAACCAGGATGACGGTTAGTTCCAAATTTTAGATGGTTCTAAAATCCTTACAATGAGTCCCTGTAGCTCAGAGAATAGACTTTAAAACACTTTGGTTAGTTTAAAAATAACGTAAATGACTTAGTACCAAAATACATTAACCTTTGTGTTTAAAAATGGGGTCCAACAGACCCCACACACGTAAAACTTGTATCAATTGCCACAGTCCTCTACGTTTGCCTCAGTCCTCACACACACAAGGGTTAAAGATCTGACGTTGTTGAATCAATCTTCTAAACCTCTAAGGTCTTCTGGTTCTGGTCTGCTCTCCCAGAACCAAACATGGTTCTCTGGAGAAGGAGAATTCAACTTCTATGCACCTCAAATCTGGTTTAAACTTCCAGAAAACCTCAACACCTCTGAAACACTGAGGTTCTTTAAACCCACACGCTTAGAGTTGCTTTTGAACCATAATAAATGGACCAACATATTTGATGTGCTTTGATGATTTTAGCAATGGCACTTTAGAAAATGCAACAATGTCTGTTGTGGGTTTTCACAATTTTTGACAGTATGATGTGTTTATGATGTTTTCATGACTTTAACCTGCCTTGCGGCTGAAATGTGCTTGATTGATTGATTGATTGATTGATTGATTGATTGATATAGAAGCATCCCCACAGGTGTCTGAACAGCACAGACTTGTGAACTTAACTCTGATCAGTCTGGGTTGAATCCTTTGAAACTAGAGCACCTAAGCATACAGACATCCCCAGAGTCAACCCAGAAGTCCTCATCTGAGACCCTCAAAGAATATCAAACGAAGCTTGAGACGGTGAAAATGGGGCTTCCAAAATGTTTGCTGTGATTCTTTTTACTGACTCAGTTCAGGGGGAATGCATGTAGTGACAGTAGTGGGGGCGTCACATTTAAAGCCCTGGGGGTACATTCAACCACCGAATGGGCTGGAGACTGTTCTCTGGGTGGCTTTGCATGCCTCACATACCATGGCTGTGACATGCTGATGTGAGCATGTGGTGGGGTGATGTGTATGCTGTCAGGGACGAAGGCACAAGAGATGGAGAGAGATGGATGTGCAAAAAATATGACTCAGAAGAAAGGGGAAATGAGTAGGTCTCGCAAGAATATGAAACATTCCCGTAGGTCTTTATTTGTGGGAAAAATTTGGTTCTTGTTGGATAAAGAGCAAAGTGGAGAATGACAAGCTCTTTAAGCTTGAAGCGCGTTGTGACAAGGGAGACTACATCGAAATGTGGGCACCCCAAAAGACAGGCAAACACAATCTACTGTTCTGGTATTTGCCTGGCTGAGAAGACGTTGTGACTGTCTGACAGTCTGTCTCCCCGTCTGTGCCAGTGACAAAAGGAGCTTCACTGCTATCTCCACCAAGTGCTTGATGTTATGTAACAGGTTTACTGTCGGAAAGCCGATCCTGTCACTTAAAATCTGGTGAAGGCCGTTAAAATGCTTCTTTCTCGTGGAATATATGAGTATTCTTTTGCTACAGTGTAACGGAAATTGTTGTAGTATTAGCTATTAGTAAAAGGTTAATCTATGTTTGGAATGAAATTAAAAAGGCATTATAATACATTATTGATTACACAGTAATATACCTAAATCACTTTGTGTATTTGCATTAGTATGGCTTTAAGCTCATAAAACAAAATTTTTACATTATTTCTCAGAAAATAAAAAAAATACAAATAAAAATATGGATATGACTATTAAAAACATTTATTTTACACGGTTTGTCTGCCAACTGAAAAGTCTCTCTGCACTGCATAAAAACCATCAATGTTAAATATTGGTCTTACATAATATTAATATTTTCATAGAAATTGATTGTGAGTTTCATTAGATCTAAAACATAATCATCTAAATTAACTGAATGAAAATACAACAGTGTGAAATCAATCAACTTTTGATTAGAATTCTTTTTTCTTTAAATGGTAGTCTATATGTGTAGATAACTTTTCCAATGGAAGTGCTAGAAATAGATACTAAGCAGGAATAAGTGTATTTTATTTAAAGTAGGAAGGAAAAGCAAGGATCCCTAGTAAAATTGTAGAATTTAGATTGGTGTTATTTACTCTCAGTTTCTCAATGGGTCTACTGATTTTTTATTTTATTTTATTTTATTTTTTTAAACGTCTTTGGCACCAAACATTTATAAGTTTGCGAACGTCTGCATCAGTCCAAAACAAAGTCTTGCAGGTCCTCTGGTGGAGCAGCTGTTATCAGACCCGACCTCTCACTGCAGATTGGACAGCGCTCGGCTGCCACGCCCGGAGGAGGAGACTCCGGTCGATTTTTGAGGCGCGGTTGAAGTACACACAGGCTGTCTGCCTGCCATCCTTTAATTTGAGCTCAGCCACCGTGGGCTTCGCACTCAAGCACACAGAGAGGGGGGTCTTCTCGTTTCTGCATCTTCTGAGGGGGGGAAAAAAAGGAGATCCGATAGGATTTTTTTACACCACCCCGGGGCCTGACCTTTTTTTTTTACCCATCCCGGAGTTGGATTTTCTTTTATCTCTAAAAGCCTCCTCGGGTTTTTTTCTTTTTCGAGTTTTCCTTTTCAGTTTCGTTGCGAAGGAAAAAGACAATGGGAGCCCAGTTGTCCAAGGGTGGAGTGGAGGTGGAGGGGAAGGCCGCCGCCGACCCCGCTGCTGCCAAAGCCAACGGCCAGGTGAGTGAAGGAGGCCCAGATGGAGGCGCGTCAGCGGGGAGCCACATGGCAACCCAACGCCCACTGGCAGCATGGGTGCCACCGTGGGGCTCAGAGCCACTCCTGCGCCCCGTGTCCCCCTCAAACTCAACCTCCACTCAGATTTCTGTTTGAGGAAACAAATGATACCGAAATTGAAATTAGTCGCAACAGATAAACTGTCGAGTAAGTCCCGCGCGTCCCCGCTTGAGCGCGCACCCTGCTCAAGTCTTTGTTAATTCCGTCTGCGGGTCTGTGTGTGTGTGTGTGTGGGGAGGGGGGCTTTACACCAGCAAACTGACTTTAAATGTCATCGATTCTTGTCGAAATTGGCGATTGCTGCGTGTTCTCTCTCATGAGTCGGTGGTTTTGGGTCAGACTGCGGCTTTTAGCGTCGAACAAAGGATGCGAGGCGCAGCGGTGCAAAGGATGCAAATGCGCTCTGCTGGAGGCGCATTTTGCGGACTTGCAAACAAAGCGCGAAGAGGCGCCAGATCAAACCCCCGTACCCCCAAAGCCGCATACTTTCAAGTACGTCTCAAACCCGTAGTTTGTATAGCTTCATTTGAAAACTTTATTGAAAGCAACTGTTCAGTTACGATTAAAATGACAAGATTCAGCAACAGATTAGATTATACATTTTAAAATAATTTCCCGGTTGTGGTATGCTGTGGCACACTCTCTCTTTTTATATATTTAAATATATTGCTTAATAAAAGGTTTTATCTGCTGCAACTATCTGCGCTAGGAGCTCACGGTGTCGATTCAGCTCTTGGATGAGAGCAGCAACCAGCTTGGTGGGAATTTCTTTGTTCCCAAACTTACGCTCTGTGGTGACGTTTTATGACACACTGCTGCCCCCCTGTGTCCGTTCAGAGTCTTGCATGCAGCAGCAAAGCCCTCCATCACCGACGTGACAGGCCGTCTCTCTCTATTTGCAGCGTAACGCTTAGCGCTGCATATTTTTATGTGCTGGTCAAGACATATTCTCAGCCATTCATCTGTTTCGAGCTCAACAATTTCATGACTCATGCAATTTGGTTTTTGTCCCTCTGCAGGAGAACGGCCACGTGAAGACCAACGGCGATGTTTCTGCCAAGCCCGATGGTGAAGTGGCCACTGCCGATGGAAATGGAACTGCCGAGCCAGCCAAGGAGGGTGAGGCCGGCGCAGGGGACGCCATCGAGGCCGCTCCAGCCACCGAGGGCGAGGCCTCCAAGGCGGAGGGTGAGGCCAGCAAGGATGCCAAGAAGAAGAAGAAGTTCTCTCTGAAGAATTCCTTCAAGTTCAAGGGCATCTCGCTGAAGAAGAACAAGAAGGGCAGCGAGGAGGGCAAGGAGGAGGCCACCTCTCCCACAACCGAGGACAAGCCAGAGGAGAACGGCCACACGGCCAAGGAGACCAAAGAGGAGACGCCGGCTGAAGAGGCCAAAGAGGGCGAGGCCGCCGCCGCCGCTGCCCCTGCAGCTGAGGGCGAGGCAACCAAGGCTGCAGAAGAGGCCCCACCAACAGAGGCTGCCCCTGCCGAGGAGGCAGCTGCCCCTGCCGAGGGCACAACACCTGCAGCCTCTGAGGGCGAGGCCAAAGCAGAGTGACTGCACCAGAACTGATTTTCCAAGATTTAAAGTATATAAATATATATATGAGAGACTTGTGCCACGTTCTCAAAGTTATAAACAAAACTACAAAAGAAGACGACAAAGGATATATCACGTTTGCTGATTCAACCACCAGTTCACTGCCTTTTATTAGTTCTTCGACAGACGGAATCTCACCGGGCCCTCTCATGATGAACGCGTCGGCTTGCGTCTCTCCACCCTCCCCCTCATGGTACACACAGGGACTGGCGTGTGGCAACGGTAACGGCTTGGACGCAGAGCGAATCAGGAATACTGACTTATTTTTCCCAATTCATGGAAAAAAACAAAAACAAAAGAACATCTTTTTTTTTTTTTAACAGCGTGGCTACCCTATAACATCAATTTCTTTCTTTCTTTTGGGATCTAAAAAAACAACAAAATTTTCCACTGTTTGCAGAGCTGGAGCAGACCATCTCTCTCACTCTAAAAGACTGTTATATGGACACATAAATCTTTCAAATGATCTTATTAATTTTTAGATTTTACATTCCTATGCTTTACCCCCTCCCTCTGAATTCCAAGTATTTTGTCATGTATAGAAAAGTGATAATCCAGGAGGGGAGATTGGAAACGAGCTATGTCTTTGTTCGTGCATTTTTTTTTTTTTTTTTTTTTTTTTTTTTTTTTTGGCTAAAACCACGTTCAAGCTTCTCGAGCATTGCAGTGTTCACATTTCAGAGTTTATAATGCAGGGGGGTGGGGGGGGTGTTAGGGTTGTGTACAAATGTGAGCTTTTTATCTGCAAACTGTCTCTGTAAATATGTTTTGGCCAACATTCTTGGTTCTCTTTATTTTGCTATTGTTTGAAGATGTTAATGGTTTTATTGTAACTTTTAATAAGGGTAAAAAAAAATAAATGTTCAATCCCCTCTCTCTGAGTTCTGCCTTGTGTTTTAACCCTCTAAACACACACATACACTGGTTAGAAAAGGTTGCAAAAAGCTTTGCAGGATATAGAGATATTCTGGAGTATGTTGCACAATACAGTCTAAAGATGAATCTCATGAGTGAATAGAAGCACAAAAAAGTGCTAATTCAACAAAATTTATACTCATAAGATGATACATTTCAAGTGTAGGCAAGACTGCTGACTTGACGCTTTTCTAACACCCTGGAAGAAGAGGGTAAGCCACAAAAAGACATTGTTGAAGAAGACGGTTGTTCAGAGCGTGGTCTAAAAGCATATTGATGGAAAGTTGTGTGGAAGAGAAAAGTGGTATAAAATAATCTAAAGCGATAATAGCAGCCTCTCCAGGACTCCCTCTCAATCTTTAAGAGGATTGTGAGGTAAAGCCCATTCATAAGTTTGAGCGATGGGTTCAAAATGCGTGGACCAGAAGTCTCCAAGAGCGCTATCACACAGACCTGTACTCTCAGATTACTTGTGCGAAGCCATTTCTGAACCAGAGAGAATAACAAATGTTTTACTGGAGCCAAGGAGAAAATTGGGAGGGCAGTGTTGCTCTGTGGCCCACTGTCCCAGTTTCCAGATGAATGTAGTTTTTCCATTATTTTTGCAAAACAGACTTTCAGAGGATGGAGATAAAGTGGAGACGTACACAGTCCAAGTTGCTTGAGGTTGTGAAGTTTCCAGAGTCATATTAGTTTGAGGAACCACGCCATCTGCTTGTTTTCCTTTGTGGTTTATGAGGACCTTACAGCACCACATCCTTGTCTCTCTGACGTAACCGTGTGTCTTGGAGGCTGCATAGACTGTCAAAATATCAACACTTGGTTTAATGACCACGGCATTAGTGAGGGGCCAGAAAAGTCTCCTGGCCTTGAAACCACAGAGAATCTATGGAACATTGTCAAGAGGAAGATGAGACACAAGATCCAGCAACGCAGATGAAGGCTGCAAAGAAACGGGTTTCCTTAATGCATCAGTCAGAGGTGGACCAACTCTTTCCCAAGATGCATTAATACAGTAATTCATGTTAAAGGAGAGCGTAAAAATGGACATACTTTTCAAAAGCCTGAAATTTGAAAAAAATAAAATTATACATATATATATATATATATATATATATATATATATATATATATATATATATATATATATATATATATATACAATTTCTAAATTTTCTGAAACAGAATTTTGGGTTTTCATTATGTATGAGCATTTTTATATAAAAAAAAATACAAGAAAGAAAGGCTTAAAGCAACACGCACTAATTCTTGTAGATGAAGCCATTCAGGTCTAATGTAAATATCTTTGAGCTGGACTGAGTTGATTAGTTTTGCTTTTTAAACTGACTAACTGAAATAAATTAACAAGTCATGTGCAAACATCGCTGATGCGCGCAAAAGAATCAGTCTTTGGCTCCACCTGGTGGAGAAAAATAAGAGCTGCAAGGTAACGTCCACTTTATTTTGCAATTTTCCCCGAATGACACAGAGCGGTGCAAAACACCTCACGTGTTTAATCAAGACATTAAATGCACAACTAAGTATTATTAATACAACACTTTCGTGGTCTGAAAAAATTCGGATACGTTACAGATGTGTTTTCATCAGACGAGGTGGCCGAGTGGTTAAGGCGATGGACTGCTAATCCATTGTGCTCTGCACGCGTGGGTTCGAATCCCATCCTCGTCGAAACGTTTTCTAGATTCTTTGAATAACGTTATTCGTTTCTCATCAAACTTCTAACACGTGATCGTGGTAAACATTAGTAAACAATTTAATACTCTGGAAAATACCTTGGTTCAGAGTTAGCTTCCTCGGTCACACCAATATTAGATGGCATAGACAAAATTAGTTCCAAAAATTCAAAATGGTGGCAGCTTTGCAATCTTTGTGTGCTTGTTTTAGTAATTAAACCTTTTCATCAAAAAAGTTTAAAAAGAGAATTCAATCTTCATTTGCTTTCATTTGCTTTCTTTTGCTTCATTTGCACAAAAGCTTTTTCTTTTTTGTGGTAAAAAATATGAGGAAAATGACCCTCCATATGATTTTATTAAAAATCATATGGACAATTTTTAATTTAACCATCCATCCATTTTCTGAACACCCTTGTCCCTCAGTGGGGTCGGGAGGGGTGCTGGTGCCTATCTCCAGCTAATGTTCCGGGCAAGAGGCAGGGTACACCCTGGACAGGTCGCCAGTCTGTCACAGGGCAACACAGACACACAACCATGCGCACACACCTAGGGGCAATTTAGACAGACCAATTAACCTAACAGTCATGTTTTTTGGACTGTGGGAGGAAACCGGAGTACCCGGAGAAAACCCACGCATGCACAGGGAGAACATGCAAACTCCATGCAGAAAGACCAGGGCTGGGAATCGAACCCAGAACCTTCCTTGCTGCACGGCAACAGCTCTACCAACTGCGCCACTGTGCAGCTGGTTTAATTTAACCATAAATTAAAAATCTTAGCCATAAGATTTTTAATGTTTCTTATGGCTAAGATAAATTAAAAAGGGACTATTCCTTGACTGGCAACTGTCCTGCATTATTACTCACTCTAGGAGGCGCTGTACTGCTTACCTTTTCTCTCAAAGAAATGCAGAGTAAAGTTCAGAAGCGCAAATCATTCAGTCTAAACCCATGGAAGCTATTTGCTACATAACACGGGGGAAAAAGATACAGACTACCATTTATCAGTCTGAATTGTAAGAGTCTTTCAGCATTCCACAACTCAACTTGATGATATTTGCCCACTTTATTTGATTGGATGCTTGGTCTCTTTGTGATTATGACAAAGTAAAATCTCATTTCTATCCAGCACTTTTTAGCTTCAAAACTTTACCCAGCGTAACAAAAACAACAGTTCTCGCTGTAGCAAAGTTACACCACACTGTAATGCCAGCACAGTTAGGACATTATAAAAAATAAAACATCCTGGTTGAATTAAACATTACACTTAAAACCTAAATATTCCAGGGGGACATATAACTTTGGTCTTTATTTATTTATCTACAGCACTTGAAATGAATGCTTGTTCAGTGTTAGCATAACAATGTTTGTTTTTGGTGTGATGCTAGCACCTTATTGCACAATTCGGTTTGTTTGACATTTTAGATAGACAGAAACGTCCCTCAGGAAAATGTTATATTTTATCTAAAATACTCAGCATAGTTTATGTTTCATCAGTAGATAAATAGTTTTAAGAATACTTGTCAATATGATTTGTTGGATCAAGAATAATCTCAGTTCTGTTTCAAAACTCACTCTTTGTCACTAATTAGTAATGCTTACTTGGCCTAACAACCAGCTTTTCTTCTGTGGTATCACTTGTACCAAATCCATACATATGTAACTCTGAACTGTGACATTTAAGTCTCTCTTGTGTGGCCCCTGTTGTTGTGGAGGGCTCCAAGCAGATGGAGGTTATGCTTTCACCCCCCTGTGAAAGCATAACCCCAATTCTGATTTTTTTTTATATTCCAGCAAAGCAGGCGGCGCCAAGAGATACTCTTCTCTAATGTAGTATGGGGGTAAGTAGGGCTCTGGTCAGGAAGAAATAAGCACTGTTGCTTACTTATAAACTTTTTAGCAATGTTTTATCAAAACACTCAACTTGAGACTTTTTTTCTGTGTTGTTGGAGACTTTCGTGTTGACAACGCTCTGGAGCCCTGCTGTGTCCTGAAATGTAATCAAATTCGATGTCATGAAATTAGCACATTTTTAGCAAGCGCCTACTACAAGCTAAATAAGTTTTAAAAGTAAACAGTGGAATCAGCAGTTTCTGAGTCATTGTGATGTATGGAGCTACTACCGTTCTAAAGAGTCCGTGATAACAAAGCAATATGTCCAGAATTCCACTCTACCTAAGCTGAGTGAGTGGAAGCAAAAACAAAGTCAGAGCAAACAAATAATTTTTTTTTTTCAAAGTTAAAATGAATGAACAAGTCCAGACTGCAGAGAAGCCACGCAGCTTGAGTGACCAACTCCGCCTGGAGGGGAAATTAACTGACGCCGTAATCATAGCTGAGGGAGTGGAGTTTCCAGTTCACAAGATCATCCTCTGTAACTGCACCCCGTATTTTTGGTGAGTTGGTCAAACTGGATTACTTTCTGTGTTTTTATAAGCAGGTAAAGGTACTATATTTTGTTTTCAGTTGAGGATTTAAGGTGATAATCAGTAGTCATAATGAGTAAACTGAAAGGTATTGTTGAGGCATGTGTGAAAGGTGAAACAAAGTGAACAAAAGGGCAGTTTTACATGTATGAATGAGTGAATGAGCTAATATACTTTATTAGCTCATTCAGAGGGAAAATCACATAATTTAATTTTAAAACAAGTATTAGAGTTTTGCGACTATCTCCTGTTTAGCATTAATGTTTTTCATAACTAAATACAATCACCATAATGCTATTTCCTCTGGATATTAGTTCATAAACTCGTTTTGACCTCAAATGCTTTACTCACATTCACATTAACTAGTAACCATTAATTGAAGCTCTAAAAACACAACACACAAGTGAAAGTGGCACTAATTTAACAGCACATGAAGCATATCATTCAAGTCAGGCTGATGAGGCCTCACTTGACTGAACATATTTCTGTGATGCTTGATTTGAACAATTTGATATTAGTGGCAGGATGCTGGCATTGGTATCATCGGAGAGAAACAAGAGGTTTGGTACACAGCATTTTCAAGAAGTCCTGTAAAGTCCTGTGTTGTACAGTGCCTATAAAAAGTATTCAGCTCCCTGGTGAGGGTCAAATGGCCCAGTGGCGCAGATGTATGGCAGCCTCACTGTTAGCCAACGACCAATTGATTGTCATTAGCTACCGGTTGATGGTTAGCTACCATCAGTTGGTAGCCAACGATATCAATTGGTCATTAGCTACCATCAATTGGTAGCTACCATTAATTGGTAGCTAACAACATCGATTAGTTGATAGCTATCATCAATTAGTAGTTAACTACCATCAATTGGTAGCTAATGACATCAATTGGTAGTTAGCTACCACCAGTTGGTAGCTAATGACATCAATTGGTAGTTAGCTAACATCAATTGGTAGTTAGCTACCATCAGTTGGTAGCTAATGACATAAATTGTCTGTTAGCTACCATCAGTTGGTAGTTAGCCACTATCAGTTGGTAGTTAGCTACCATCAGTTGGTAGCTAATGACATCAACTGGTAGTTAGCTATCATCAGTTGGTAGTTAGATACCATCAATTGGTAGCTATTGACATTTGGTTGTTAGCTACCATCAGTTGGTAGTTAGCTACCATCAATTAGTAGCTAATGACATCAATTGGTAGTTAGCTACCATCAGTTGGTAGCTAATGACATTTGGTTGTTAGCTGCCATCAGATGGTAGTTAGCTACCATCAATTAGTAGCTAATGACATCAATTGATAGTTAGCTATCATCAGTTGGTAGCTAATGACATCAATTGGTAGTTAGCTATCATTAGTTGGTAACTAATGACATCAATTGGTAGTTAGTTACCATCAATGGGTAGCTAATGACATCATTTTGTAGTTATCTACCATCAGTTGGTAGCTAACAACATCAATTGTTCATTAGATACCAATTGATGGGAGCTAACAACCATTAATTGTGAGTAACTGAGTGAATGGGTGAATGACTGAAGTATGTAGTACTTCATAAAGTGTTATACAAGTACTGAACATTTGGTGTTTAATCCTCCAGATGGCTCTTTTTTTTACCTTAAACCTTTGAGAGCTTCCCAGGGTTTTCTGTAGAGAAGCATCCCCACAACATAATTCTGCCACTACCATGTTTCACAGTGGAGGTGATGTGTGGTTTTTGGTGTCCTCCAAACATATCATCTTGTCTGATGGCCAAAAAGCTCCATTTTGATCTGGTCAGAACAAAAGACTTTCTTTGACTTGGCCATTGAGTCTCCTTATGGCAAATTTTATGATATGAACCTTGATATGAGTTTTCTTCAACAGTGGCTTTTTCATTCAACAGCTATAAGCAGAGTCTCTCCCATCTCAGCTGATAGACTCCTTAAGAGTTAGATGTGTCTTATTGGCCCTTCTCACCAGTTTCCTTCTTGCACAGTCACTCAGTTTTTGAGAGGATGGCCCAATATGGAGGTACCATATTGCTTCCATTTCTTTATGATGGAACTAAACTGACTTATTTTCAATAACCTTTTCTGTGATTTGCTTGGAGTTCACTTTTGTCTTCATGCTTTAATGGAGGCCATGGTTATTGATTAATCATTGAACAAACGTCCAGAAACAAGTGTCTTTATGCTATGATCACCTGGAACAAAGTCACAGCACTCAGGTGTTTTCCTTTCCACTCACTGTGAGACAATTAGCATCAAATGGCTGGACATCTTTTGAATTAGGTCGGTCATTTTAAACTGAATTAATATTTGTACAATAACGTTTTATGTTACTTTCAACTTGTCATTATTTTGTAGAAATCATTATTCACTTTGAAAGTGGGGCGGGGTTGTAACAGTTACAAAATTATAAAAAGGGAGTTAATATTTTTAAAGCAACTGTACTTATGTCAGCATTTCATATGCATAGTTCATTTATGTTCCAATATGTTTTTTTTTTCTACTAGCAGGACATCTGAGAGTTGTTTGTTTTTGTGCAGATAAAAAGAAATGGTGATACATTTCAGTTACACTCAGTCTAGCCTCTGAAAAAGTTCAAGGATGATCGTGACATTATGTATCTTATATAATTTAATGTATATATCTATATATCTTTAATGGAACCGTTCAGCAGCTGAATGGCTCCATTATGCTCACCCCGTTTCAGATCTGTTCCCTGTCATAAACTTGGTTTATCAAACCTTTTTCTCCATACCTTTTTAATACAAGTGGTCTTGCAGTTAAACAGAGCTAGGTTGTTCCCAAAGTCTTAAAGTTTCTTTCTTTATTTTTTATGTCTCTTCAGACATACCTAACATGTTTTGACGTTCTACTTCCGTCTTCAACAAAACCTGTGACACCTGCTCTGACTAAGACAGAAGTAAAACGTCAAAATATGCCAGGTATGTCTGAAGAGACATCAAAAAATAACCCAGTGTCTAAAAGCAAAACAAATTTTAAGACTTTATCATATATATAAACAATTAGTTTCATCAATAGATTACTATATTGTACTTAAGAGAAGATAATTACAATCATCTCAATAGCTCCATTTTATGTTTTCACTACAGACATTACAGCAAGTAAGAAGTAGATAAACTCTAATCAGTTTCTAACACTTTTTACACAAGTTATGGAGTGAAACACATGTATAATATTAAATAAAACATGGTTGTGTCTTAATGAAAATCCACAATGTGCTTCCTCCTCAGTGCTCTCTTCACACGATGGTCCAACGAAGACCAAAAGGTGTTTCACATACCAGGAATATCATCTGCAATGATGCGGCTCATCCTCGACTATGCATACACAAACTCTCTCACCGTCACTGAGGCTAATGTGCAAGAGCTTCTTCAAGCAGCAGATCAGCTGAACGTACATGAGGTGGTGCGTGTCTGCTGCATGTTCCTCGAGCGTCTCATGAGGCCAGACAACTGCATCGGCATCTGGAGGTACGCGACAATCTGTGTGCACCCTGAGCTGCGTTGGAATGCCTTCGCCTACATCCTGCAACACTTTGAGGAGATTGCTTTGTGTGATGAGTTCCTGCAGCTCTCTGCAAACGAGCTAGCTGAGATCATAGAAAAAGATAACCTGAATGTGACAAAGGAAAATAAGGTGTATGAGGCCCTTTTGAGGTGGACTTCTCATGATCTTCCAGAGCGAGAGTCATACTTCCAACTTCTCATGACTAAGGTGTAGTCATTAGATTGAATTTAAATACTCACATGTTCATCATTTCACTATTTCTTTGCCAATATTATTTAGGCTGATTAATTAAGAAGTTGGCTGAGTTTACTAGAGTACATTTAACAGTACATTGCTTTTTTTTTTTTTACAGAAATTGACTACAGCAAGCTTAAGTAAATAATTTTAACTCAAAGTGTGTACATAACCTCCCCCAATGTGGGAAGGCGAAGTTTGAATAAAGCTCTTCAAGATAAACAGCTTGTTTTGATACTGCAAAAGAAAAAAAAATAATGTCAGCAAGAAAATAAAACAACAACACCCTACTGACAGGAAATATAATAATTTAACTAAATCAAACATTATTTGAAGATAATAATCTTTAGATATTTTAAAAATCAACAATTAACTTGCATAACAATCAAAAACCATGAATCACACTTTTACCATATAGAATTTGCAGGAAACTTGTTGGGAAAAAAGTACCGTGTATTATTTTTATTATATATCTAAAGCAGTAAAAAAGTAAATTTTAGTAAAAAAAAAATAAATGTTTTGTTGGATTCCCATGATGTTTGTTACTTGTACCTGTTTCAGTTGAAACTTTATAAACGAACCTCTTAACAATTAGTGTTATTTTCTTCATACTGGTTTTGAAGTACATCTAGTAAGACATTAAGAGTTTAAAATAATACATTTTCTATATTTAAACATACAGTCTACATTAAGAATACAAATAAATCAAAAGCAGACAACATAAAATGAATGCAATGGTAACAAATTTCTTTAACAGCATCACCAAGCAGCAGTCTTGCACATGGGAAATTTATTTTTACTTCGTAAGTACAGCATAAATGTGCGACGAAAGTCAAATTAGCAAGCAACTTGATGGCACTTTGTGAAGCTTGCTTCTCTTAGACAAGAACTACTCTTTGCATTCGAGTGTGCTAATCTATTTAACATTGTGGATTCACAGAACTTGAAGTCCATTTGAAAGACAGAATCAAACAGCTTTTCACGTGCAACTGCAGAAAATAGTTCAATTAGCATAATACATTTTTGTTATAAGGATGCCATTTAACTATGCCTAAAATTTATACATGCAAATTTAAGTATGTGTATACACTTCCTTTTGAGGATTTTTTTTGTAAAGGATCTGTAGTTTTTTCACACACTGTAAAAAGCAAAACACAGTACTGAAAAAACCTTTGGCGAACATGTTGCAACCGTTTATGAGATTCAAAAAATGAAACAAAAATGCAGAGAAATACATTTTCTCCTGTCATCTCTGTCTAGATCCGACTGGCCTTGTTCAATATAGACTATTTCAAAGACAAGCTGCTGCCAAATGTGCTGGTGAAAAAACACTGTGTGGGCCTCCTGTCTGAAGCGATGGGAACCATGAGTCAAGTTTTATTATTTAGAACCCATTTGACCAGCAACTTCAATCGCCCTCGTCGGCCTAACACTATCCTACTAGCCATCGGTGGGTGGAGTGGTGGAGATCCAACCAATGCCATTGAGGCATACGATGTTCGTTATGACCGCTGGACCAATGTTGGCAACAACCTTGAGCGGCCTTGTGCCTATCATGGTGCCGCCTTCCTCAACGGCTACGTCTATTGCATCGGAGGTTTCAACAGGGTGGAGCATTTCAACAGCGTTCGCAAGTTTGACCCCGTTGCATACACCTGGCATGAGGTGGCTCCCATGCACCACCGGCGCTGCTACGTGAGTGTGACTGTGCTGAATGGGTGTATTTACGCCATGGGAGGTTATAATGGACACGGGCGACTGAACACAGCAGAGTTCTATAAGCCGGAGACAAACCAGTGGAATTTGATTGCTCCCATGC
The DNA here is from genome assembly GCF_001443285.1 of Poecilia latipinna. Classification (NCBI taxonomy): domain Eukaryota; kingdom Metazoa; phylum Chordata; class Actinopteri; order Cyprinodontiformes; family Poeciliidae; genus Poecilia; species Poecilia latipinna. The sequence continues at coordinate 16,738 of NW_015114548.1, forward strand.
ACGAGCAAAGGAGCGATGCAAGCTGCACCACTCTTAACAGCAAGGTGGGTCAACTGAGTTTTGTGCTGCTTTTTAAACTGCTGTGGTAATTAAAGGCCTGCAAACATAAACGGAACCAAACTGTCAAGGAAATTTCAGAATTCAAATTGAATTGTTCAACTGGTTAATATAGCTTAGCTATTTGTCATCTATTCCCTGAGAACAAAGCAAAATTGGAAAAAAATAAATAAATAAATAAAATAAAATCCCCTTTTGGGGAAAAATTGCCTAATATTTTACATACTTCTACTTTGGCAAAGGCACTATAAAGGGGGCACCGTTTTTATGCTGTAAAGATGGAGTTAAAGTATTTTCTTTAGTTGAAAGCTGCAATGTTTCACTTGCCTCCTACAAGAGTTCCCTTCAAAAGATGATTTGATTGTTCTGCTGACAATGAAGCGCTTGCAGCTGGTTTGTAAAGACGTGTAAGAGCTGAAGGAAAGCGAGACAGAACTCCTGGCATTCATGTCATTGCTATCTGACCAAGTATCCTTATGTCCAAAAAGTTATAATCAATTACTATCCTGTCATTAAAAAAAAGAAGTAAAAAGCAAAAGCCCAACTCGTGACTTTTTTTTTTTTTTTTTTTTCAAAGAAATTTCACTACATACTTGCATGATGTCCTTGATATAAACAGTTAAATCATTTAGGACTATTTTATTAATTTATTTTTTTTAGATTTATATTTGTGGGGGATTCAATGGAACAGAGTGCCTGCAGACAGCTGAATTTTACACCCCAGAGAACAACCAGTGGACACTGATTACCCCCATGAACAGCCGGCGCAGTGGAATAGGAGTCATTGCTTATGCAGGTCATGTTTTTGCAGTAAGTACAGGAAACTGTGCTGAAGCACAGGTTAGATGTTGAAACCTCACTTATAATGTGTGGAGGCTTCCATCAATGTTTGTTTCTAATCTGATCCGACGCAGGGAGGGGTAAGTAAGTAAGTAAAACTTTACTTATACAGTGCTTTTCAAGACAAAAATCAACAAAACAGAATAGAAAAATACACAAAGTAAATTTGAACAACTGCTAGTACTTTAATTAACTAGTGGTGTTGTGGTAACATTTGGTACTTACCACATGCATGAGACGCTGTCTTCTGGATCTGATGTTTGGGTGAAATATTATGTCATTAAGTTCACAATTTAAAATTTACGTAACACTACAAAAGTGTGTCAGGAAGTATCTGAAGTGAACAACAGGAGAGAAATTAATTTTGTAGTGTTGCTTTATCATCTTTAACATGCTGTGTGCAAAAACGTAAGGGGTAAAATTTGAACTTCTATTTTAGATTCTTCAAGTCTATGTCAATTAAATTGTGCATGTATATGCAAAAACCTTTTAATCTATTAGACAAAAGGTAATTATAAAATTATGTTAATATAATATACAATGTAATAATTATTTTTCCAGCTGTAACTGAAGTCTGAAATAAAAGAAAATAACTAAAATATTTCTTGCCTATGTTGTGCATTGCCTGGACTTTTTTTTTAGGTGTTTGTTTTTCTGACATTAGTTGTGTCCTTTGCAAATAAAACACCATAGCAACTTTGTAAAAAGTTTTAACAAGCCTTCATATAAAACTGATATATGCTCCTCATTAAAATGTTAAGGACCAGCGGGAAAAAATGCTTTTAGTGGGATTTGGATCAGGAGAACATGTAGGATGGTTTAAAAAAGAGGGTATTCTCCTGGAACAAGTAACTTTTCTGATGGGTGTGGTAACGTGCCTTGCTGCCCTGTTAAAATAGTGGACACAGAAAACACTGGGACACTCAGTCAAGAGGGACGATTACTGTATTACCTGCATTGTCTGTGTTATCCGTGGTGTGACGACCGTGCACAAACTGAAGCTCCATTGAAGGACAAAAGTCCCAGATCATAATTCTGATCTGGGACTTACTGGCTACTCTATGGTGCCAGTAATCTTGAAAACATCACAGTTTTTCAGACAAATGTTTTTCTTGACAAAGAATAAAACTCTGTCCAATCTCCCAATGTTATTTTGTTCTTTTTTCCTTGCTAAATGATGATGAATCCTTTTAAAGATATGTCGTTGAATTTATCGACGAAATCCAGACCTAAGCCAATGACCATGGCAAGGTAATTATTTGGGTTGAGTTGCTCATCTTAAAATCAAAACCTACTAAATTTAGAACTTTAGATTGTGTATATTTTTGGTCTTAGTTGTTGCTTTTTTTTTCTTCTTCTTTTTTTTTTAATGCTGTTCCTTGTGTGTCCTGGTGTTGAATGAGGTACTAACTTGCTTGAACACCTGAACCAGCACACTTTCCTTCTCTCCAACAGGTCGGTGGCTTTGATGGCAACAGGCGTCTGCGCACTGCTGAGGCCTACAACCCTGAGACTAATCTCTGGACGAACGTGGGCTCCATGATTACGACCCGCAGCAACTTCGGCATTGAGGTGGTTGAAGATAGGCTCTTTGTTGTTGGGGGCTTCAATGGCTATACCACTTGCTACAACGTTGAGTGTTACAACAACTTAACAGATATGTGGACTGAGGTCTGCGACATGGAAATCTTCCGTAGCGCCCTTAGCTGCTGCGTGATATCCGGACTCCCCAACATGGCCGATTACATGGTCTCTCGTGATGCTCTGCTGGAGGATGAGGAGGAGGGAGAAGACGAAGAAGAGGAGGCAGAGGAGGAGGAGGAGATGGAAGCTGGACATTGATTCATCATTTCCAGTGCCATTAACTAAGACGGGCACAAATATATTACTCGATTAATAAACCACTCAGAGCATTAAACTACAGCTGTGTAGTATTGGTGATTTCTTTTTACATAAATATTTGTATTTGTGTTTGTTTCAAAGGCCTTTAAAACAGGCCATTTTTTTTCTGTGTTGTTAATTCATAACTGAGAAAGTATACCTTGTTTTTATTTTGTATACCATGTGGTTGTACTTGTAACATCTTAATCAGACTAAGTTCATGAATGCAATTGAGGTCAGAGGTTTACATATACTGATATGAATGCCCTTAGTTTGTGGGACTTTTATTTTGAACCCTGGCACACTGATTTCGCGTGCTGCTTTATGTTCCGCCCCTTAAACATACGCTTCTACGCTTAGAAGTAACGCTTTGAGTAAAATTAAGATTAAATTGACCAAATGTCTGAAATACTAAATTTTAATTATGTAGTGAATATGGAAATGGTACATGTTCACGTCTGAAGATAAATTCAGTTATATTGCTCCTTATCAGAGTTATGCAATATTGACTTTTCCGATATAACTGAACGCAGCATTTGTTCGCGCTGTGATTGGATCGCTCAAAGACAACGGGGCGGGACATCTCAGTGTGATTGGTTTAATCCGTGACAACAAAAGACGTACTGCGTCCGTCACATGAGTTTTAGTCCGAAAAGCGCATTTGTCAAGGATTTATCGCAGATTTCTTTCGTTTTTAATTGTTTGCGAGTGAAAACCGAGCCGGACGTGTTTAGTATGGGTTTAGAAGCCTGGTACATGGACGGCTCAGACGAGGACCAGAGGAAGCCCCATAGGCTGAACCCGAATCAATCCGTCTCCCTGGACGAGTTGAGGAAGCTCGGAGTTTTCTACTGGAAAGTAAATACACACATTCCTCAGCTGCTGCTCGACACCAGTTGGCAGAAGTATATTCCTCATAGTAATGCAACCACTTTAACTCTCACAGCGTCTTAATGGCACAAACCATACCGTTCTGAGCAGCTCTGCTTTTGCTTACTGTGTCCCTGCAGCTGAATGCTGATGCCCATGAAACGGATCCAGAGCTGAAAAAGATCCGCAAAGAGCAAGGATACTCCTACATGGACATTATTACAATCGCAAGGGACGAACTACCCAACTATGAGGAAAAGGTAACTCTTTTGCTTCCACTTGTCTAAACATATTTTGAAAGTTGTGCAATTTCTTGAGTACAACTTTTGAGTTCTCCATCAGGATGGGCAATATGGAGATGTAATGATATTTAGCAGGATTTGTTGTCATAAGGACATAGATATTGATAAAAAAAATTGCAGTCGAAGTTCTGCAAACACAATAAATCAACAACTTATCAATCATACTTAACTACACCAGTAAACTGCAGTTAATTGTATTTTTAATGTCATATTTATTTATGCTCTCTCTTAATGCATGAGTTATGACCACATTCCAGATTTATTTTTCAATGCTTAATTCATCTTTACGGATACAAACAAATTGAAATGTTCTTTTTAAGCGTGAGTGGACAACATAAGTTGTTAAAATAAGTATGTTACAAACATTTAATGTTAAAATCCTTAAAAGCCTAACCAGAGATCAGGGTTTAAATAATATTTGGCTCAAAACCTCAATGCTTTACACCTATCTATATGTTTTATATATTTGAATTAGTATTTACTGTATTTGCTTCGGTTAAATGAAAAACAAAATAAAGGAATAAATATACATTATATTCAGAAAAAAATGATAATATTAAATTGACCACATATTTAATGTCTTTCTAATATTATTAATTAATGGGAGAACAAGTGATCCAGCGTTCTTAGCTTAATATTTCTTCATGCTCCTGTCTCATCAATCCATAATCTCGACTTTTTTAATAATCCCAAACCCGCCAAACAACAACAAAAAAGAAATCTATAGAAGCTGTAAAGAAATTCGGCAGTATTACTAAGGAGCACAAAGACAAACTCACATATTGAAACAGATTATTTTAAAGCTTGCAGGTTTCCTATGTTCTTTAGTAATGAGTTTGGATGGGTGACAAACCCTCAGGTACATTACACATACGGCAATTCTTACTGATATAGGCATCATTAGCATTTCTACTATTGTCTCAGATACTAATTCTACTACTATTCCTTATACTTCAGCTGAAGATGTTCTATGAGGAGCATTTACATTTGGATGATGAGATCCGCTACATCCTGGACGGGCAGGCCTACTTTGATGTCCGGGACAAGGAGGACCGATGGATCCGAATCGCCATGAAAAAGGGAGACTTGATCACCCTGCCGGCCGGCATCTACCACCGCTTCACCCTGGATGAGATGGTACGTCGAAGATTTAACACACCTGATAGTTCGCTAATTTAGCAATTATGCAAAGCGGGTAAAAGCATTAAATAAGTCAGAAATTTACTGAAAGAACTAAAGCTTGCAGTTTATAGAGGAGGTCTCCAAAACTGTCAGGATTTGAAGAATGAGCCAAAACGACACCTGAAGGAGGCGCCTTGAAGCCAGAGCCAACAGAAGCGTGTTTTTGACGATTTCCCTTAATCATTGCACAGAACCTAATTAATGTGTGTGAACTGGACAGGTTGTTGAGTTTTGTTTATGTAGACGATGAACTGGGATGTCGGTCTGAAAATTTTTTTTTTTTTTTTTTTTTTTTTTCCTGCAGAACTACACCAAAGCCATGCGGCTGTTTGTCGGGGAGCCGGTGTGGAAGGCCTACAACCGGCCGGCAGACGACTCCGACATCCGGAAGAAATATGTGGCCTCGCTGCAGGGATCCTGAACAGCTGCAGACTCCCTCCCAACTAATACACTAAAATCACCTCCTTCAGTTTGACCTCAGCAGGTTCATAAGAAGACTCATGAGGAAAGAGATCTTGAGGTGGAAGGCATCAGATTACTCATTTGTGCTGTTTAAAAGGTTACATGGTGCTTTTTAGGAGCACACTTATTAGTTTCTTTAGATACTCATGCTTTTTATATTTTACCTGGGTAAAATATAAGATGTTTGAAGTCATTTCACTAAAAGGTGACTTCTTTGCCAGCAACAAAAGACGAGTGCCTTCATTTGTAATAAATAAAGCATGAGCCTAATTTCTAATTCCAAGCTCAGGAAATAAACAAGATGGTGTTCATGACAGATCAATGTACATTTTTATTACACTAGAAATAAATCTGCTGCTAATAATTTGTCTTTTATTCCATTTTTATTCATTCCAGCATGTTACTGCGACACAATTATTTTATTCAGGATAAAATGGCTCTTTGTATACATAAATATGATAAACATAAAGATAACAGCAGAAGAAAAAGCAAAACAAATCAAAAAGATAATCAAGACAACGCTTCAGATATGTACAACTTTGGATTTTGAATATTTTTACAGTTCTGTTCAGTGGGAATGAAACCGATGCAATCTGAGGGGCTTGTTAATTTTCACTGCAGGAGTGATGAAATCTAGTGGTAATCGTGTAGAAGCTGCATTAAAAAAAAGTTTAAGGAGTCTGAAGCTCAGGATAATGCCCAGGCCTGGTCTCACTGTGAGCCAGCAGCTCCTGTAGTGTAACAACACGTCCTCCTGACTAAAAGTTTCTGAAAACTGCTCATCTACATCATTATTTATTTTGGAATTTTGAATTTCTCAGTTAAAGTACATTTACTGAGAGGAATGTTTTGGAAATGTATTTATTGATTTTAGAGAGCAGCCTACCGTGTCTTTTTGAATTAACTACAGAAGACGGGGCTGTTTTCATGGTTGGTCTTGCTGCAATAGTCTTTGAGCAGAGGGTCATGTGACGGCTTAAAGAGACGGGCCTAAAAAGAACCACATTTCAGCTGGGCAAAGAGAGAGAGAGAGAGAAAAATCACTGATGTGGATCAAGCATTATCCCAGATTTAGTTAAAATTTTAACGCAGATTCATCCAGAATATTTTGAGTCGTGTTGCACACGCAACCTGATGGTTGGAGCAGAGCTAAAGAAAACCTAACATGACTTCATCCAGGTAAGAATGAACCACCAAAGAAACAACTTTTAGTAGATAAAACTGAGGATTCTGTCTGATCAGTGTCTGGGTGTAGAAAAGCTTGCACTCAGTTCCTAAGCGGTCTGGAAAACTGCTGAATTTTATTTAAGAGGCTTTTTAGGTTTGGGTGAGGAAAGAACATTAATATTACCAGGCTCGCTCCTTATCCCGTTCACTAAAAGTCTTTTCCTTCCATCTATTCATCTGTTCAGCCACACATTCATTCTTCCATCTTTCTGCCAGTATGTCGGCCCAGTCATCTCTCTATTATTATCCATTTCCATCCCTCTTTCAGTGTTTCATCTTTCTTGCATTTTTGTCCGTCCGTCATTTGTTTCTGTCTTCTGCTTAAACTTCTCCCTTAAGTCCAGACCAATTTAGAAACATAAGTTTTTGTTATTTATACTTTTAAAACCCGTCTTCAAAAGAACTGAGGATTCGGATTATTTTGGGTCTGCATAAAGTCTGGAAATATGTGTAGGAACCCTGTTTGTATAAGAGAAAAGTATGTAGTGACAAAAAAGAAACGCTGCTTTAAAAGTCAAGTGAAACATGCAGCTGTGCCCTCTCATGACCCTCATGTAATGTTTTTGTCCTCCAGATTTCAAAGTGGTTTAACAAAGCTTATGTATTACATAGTTGGATTATTTTTTTTTTTAGCCTTGGAGCCAGACATCCACTCCCTCAGTATTTATGCAGAGCTGCAGCAAAAAAACAACACAACAAATAAGGACATTCACCACAAATTCTTTCAGTCTCAAAATGCTGTAAGTGTGAGGACTGTTTCTGGGTCGCTGCTCACATGGCAGGAGTGCTGGATCACTTTAGTGCGATAAAAGCCGATCTCAAACGTCCCCTTTTAACATCTCTGAAACTGAACAGCAAGCGTTGGTTTTACTGTCCCACTGGAGTACGGCTTAGTTCCTCTCTGAACACAGAGCTGTAGTACCCGTCGTTAACGCGGGGCAGCAGCAGCAGCAGCAGCACAGTTCTCTCCCAGTTGTCCTTCTTCTTTTCAGACCAGTTTGAGGCACTGCGCATTGAAGCTGTCTCCCTCCCGGCAGGCCACGGCGTCCAGCAGCGCCTGCTTCTTCTGCGTGCTGCGCGACGACTCCAGTTCATACATGGTGGTCAGGTTGAAGAGGACGCTCTCATGGAGGTACTGGGTGGGGTCCTGCTGAACCAGGCCCTCCAGCTGGCCCAAGGACTCCTTTAGCCGGCCCAAGTAGAGGAGACACACTGCAGCGTTGTTATTTGCCTGTAAAAGCAAACAAACAAACAAACAAAATAAAAACAAAAGGTCGTTCCATAGAAATTAGTTGGACATTTCAAAGATATTTGACATAATTGTTGCATTTTTCCCCTGGGTAAAAAGACAGAAAATCCAACCACACTAATTAAAGCTTCTCATGTGTAGACTAATACTTATATAGTTATACTTACAACTGGATTTTTTGGGTCAATTTTCAAAACTTCAAGGAAAGTTGCGTGTGCGTCAGCGTAATTATTCTGACTGAGGTAGACAAAGGCCCTGAAAAACAGGTAGAAATATGTTACACTCAGATATTATTCTCACAAATTTAGAAACGGGAAAGTCAATCGTTTTATTCATCCACTGCCCATGTCCACTTTGTTGCTGCACACTGCAGATCAGCTGGCTAAAGACAAACTAAAGACAGTGCCATCTATCTCTCTTTTACAGGTAGTGCTGTTTTACAATTATGCTTCAGGGAAGCGATAGCTAGCTAACACAACAGAACTTGATTCATTCATTTAACATGAAGGCACTTAAATCATGTTATCTGTATAGTTTTTTTTTTTAAATATGTCTAAAAACGATCCATTCTGTTTAATTTGCAACGTAATCCACACTGCCACCTGCTGGTCACATTGCACAGACTATTTTTTTTTTCTCAATGTAATACAGAGAATGAATTAGTATTTTTAATTTTTACTTTAATATTTTAAAAACATTGCTTCAGATTATCTCTGTAGTTTGCCTCTGATGATATGAACCTTCCTCCCAATTAACTCAAAAAATAGCAGCAAATCCACAACAGAACACCAAAAAAAGGGGAAAAAACATTAAGCTGTCGCAATCATCCAAAGTTCAGACCTTTTACTGAAGTAATCATTAACACATGCCGGTGTTATTTAATACGTTCCACCACCTCAGGCCAGAGAGCAGAGATGCTACCTTCTGTTTAGAAAATCAGGCACAAATGTGTGTATTCTGTTCCCAGATGAGCACAAATTGTACCTCATAGGTGCAAAACACTTGATCTGCATGTACCTGTTCATTAGGATGCATGTAGCGTGACTGAGGTTACTCCCTTTCATCTCGTAGGCTTTCTCCACGTCCTGGAAGTATCTTTCTGCAGTTTTCACGTCTCCGATCTGGGAAATAACAAAGCACATTAACTACATTACATTAACTGCTGATCTATGTCTTTGCCTGAGAACACCTCTAAATTCTTAGAGCAGAAAAAAAAAAAAAAAAACAGGAAAGGAAAAAAAATCTGCAAGGACGAAAAATCCTTGCAGAAAAAAAAAAATCTAACAAGATCTAAACACTGTTTTGGAATAGAAACCCATCCGTTCTCAATCGGCTTCCAGCAGCAAGTTCTTACATCTGTGACTTCCTCTCCTAACACACATGGAAGTAATGACTGGTATTTACAACAAACCATAATATTATATAAAAATCCAAAAGAACATTTTTTGCTAGAGTAGCTCCAACATATAAACGTTTAGGGGTGTTTTATATGTGCATAAAACATCTGTTATGTAAAAGACAAATGGAAGTTGCATCTGGAACAAAATGCTCTTTGTAACTTTACTCTCACAAATTTATGGAAATCACAATACCACTCAGCCTGGACTGCAATAAGTGTTTGCTAATTTTTCAAGTACCATGCATTCAAGCTCTCTATGCCTGTAATATATGTGGCGGCACTTGTTTAATGCAGCACAAACATTAAAAAGGTGGCATTATGGTCAAGTCATTAAGCAAGTACAACCAAGTTGTGTGACTGCCAAAAACTGCAGGATCAACGTTTTTCAATAAAAACTTGTTGCTGAGAAAGAGCTGCATAGACCTCTTGATTTCAGGGGCTTTTGTTTAGCATGAACCCAAAGCTGAAAGACACCAACACTTTAAAAAATATATTTATTGCATGTCAAAAGAAAAATAATCCTCTAACATAACAAAATACGTCAAACCATCCCTGCCTTTAAAAAGACCAAATATGAACGACTGGTTTTTGCATTTGCACAACGTTAATCAAAGCCTCTTTAACAGAAAATAAAAGGGGGGTTTATTTTTGGTCTATTGGAGCATAAGGCATACTGTGCAAAGCTAGGATAATTAATTCTGTGTCCAGGGAGTCTTACAGTCCATTCGTCCATCTGGTGATGCACAGACCTGCAAGAAGATGCGTCCGATTCCGCTGAGCAGCTGCACTCTCTGCTGGGGTTCATACTGGATGATGGAGTGATAGGTCTCCACTGCCAGAACGTAGTCCTGAGGACAAATAGGTTCCAAGATTGCATTCGGTGAGTGGGAACAATGAGTGGAGAAGGAGTGAAACAAAAGACAACGGTGGAGAGAGGTAAACAGGGCAGAGTTTGGAGGGAGCGAAGTCAAACAGTTGGAGTATTAGCAGGACACCGTGACCCTCCACCCACGCCGACGATGTGCTGCGACACATCGCTCACTTGGCGACTTGAAAGCTGAGCGACACGCCGCAGAGAGGTCAGAGAGGGGTGTGTGTGGACTCGGTGTGTACCGAGTCCTCCTCCTTCAGTACAGGAGACGTGTACTGAACATGCATGTGCATATGAATACACTCAAACTTTTGACTTTACCTTTAAATCGAGTTTAATGTGGATAGGACCTTCATTTCTTTACATTTTGATTCAAAAAGAAAAAAAAAAATGCAGAATTTACTTTACGAGGTTTTTGATCTAAAATTCTTCAGGTTTCTGAAAGGTCCTTTAAATGCTATTTGCATATTTTGGCTTTTTTTCCCCCTTTTTTTTAAAATTTTTTTTTACAGTTTTTTTTTTTTTTTTGTATGTTTCACCCATCTCTGAGCTATGGGTCTTGCATAAAAAGCATTCTAAACTCAAGGGATAACTCCATATAATATCAACACATGGCCAAGTAGTAAAAAAAAAAAAAAATTATAAAAAAAATTCTGTTGAAATTACTGGATGTTCGTCATTTGTTTAAAAAAACTACTTCTACGTTATCATTACTTTTATTATAATTATTGTCTTCTTCTTCAGGAAATCTGGGGAACTGATCATCAGGAAAACCTAGAAGGACTCTAACTGTTGTGAAGAAAAGAAAAAATAAGAGAAAACTAAACACTTACAGAGCAACATTTAAAAAAAAAAAATTGTAAAAAAAAAAAAAAGCTGATTTTTGTGTGGGTCTTTGTCATCTTTTGAAGGAGAAGTATTAAACACAATCCTAAAATGCAAAACCGGGATGCTGGGGATCAGAATCCAAGCCCGGAATGAAACTGCGCTGACTGTAATATCATGTCTCAGCAGTAGATGGCACTGTGTTTCTGTCAACGGCCTGATGTGAACCCACGCCGCCATCACCTCCCCCCTCTTTGCTCTCCGCTCGTTCTTTCTCTGACCAAGAATCCAATTAGTGGTCAGTCTGTGGGGATTTCACTGTGAATCCACCACCAGCCTGGCATCAGAGATCTCTGAGACTCACACCCACAGTGACACACAAACACACGCACCCACCTTCATCAGCAGCAGGCAGTTGGCCATGGAGTACATGACCCGACTGAGACGAGACCTCCACAGTTTTAGGGATGCTATAAACAGGAAAGAGAGACGGTGAAAAAGGGAGGGGTTCAATGACTTTCTATTTTCACTCCCATCGCTTTTTGGGTATTCCTGAGATATCCTAGTTTTCTGAAAAGCCGCCGCACTCTTCGCTCCTCCATCCCTCGCATTACAACCAGCTGTAACACCTGGGTTATTTTAAGGCGAGGTGCTGAGGAAGACACTGCGGCACATTTCCTCTTTGTCTGCTGTGGGAAGAGCCTGTTACTATTCATCACTGTGTTTGTGGGAGACGGAGCTGAGGGAAGAGCTAATCACTCAGTGGGGTTCTGATGTGTGAAGGCAAGGCCCTGCGTTATCGACTGTCTGTGTGGGTAGGAGAGAAAGAGGACACAGCCATTACGCTGCTTTTGTTAGGAGAAACCGGCTGAACCGAGGCGCCCTCACGGATACAGTCATACATGCGTCACCCAGCTAATTTTCCAGTATTTAGCTCAGCTGAAGCCATCGGTGGGCACATTTTCGAACTGATAAACACATGCCGAAGAAGTATTTAGAAGCTACATGGCCCCGATTCTAGGTCTGATTCAAGTTGCGTGGAGGCGGATCTGGGTAAATTTCCCTCGCCCACTCCAGCGCAGATGTGAGTGGATTGGCAGGATTGATCCGTATTGATCCGAATGGCGTGAGGAGCTGTAGAGAACATTTAACATTCAGTGAGAGCAGCGGAGTTGTGAGGGGCTAAACACTTTTACTGCATAGGTGTGTGCTTGAGACTGGGTGGGTTGTATGTGTGGCTGAGGTATGCTGCAGTCCTGCGCCAGGTGTGCATCTGGATTAACTGTTCAGGCCCGTGACCTGACTTTCCTCCCACGATGCGATGCAGTCTGGGAACGCAGCCAGGTCGGATTCTCTGCGGTGTGTTTGCTTACCTTGCCTGTTCTCCTGTGCTAGGGTGATCATGCTGCCATCCTCTGCCAAGCCTTTCTCCAGGTTTTCTAGTATCTGTGCAGGCAGGGAATTTAAATCAGAGCCTGCATTTTAAATAGCACAAGCATGTTAACAAATAAAATGAGTTCTCAGATTATATTTAGGCTTTTTTTCTGTGTTTTTTTTTTTTTTAATCAATGTTTCTGCAAGTCTCAACAAATTAAAACAAAATACTTTTTAACACCATCACTGTTTAAATTTTATTCTCAGCAATAATCATAATTTCAATTTTCATCTTCCAAAAGTTAAATAATTAAAATAAACATCTATCTTTTCTGTCCAAATCCTACTCTGTCAGAACATTTATGGAGCCAGATTTAGGACCTAGCTTCTTTAAGGCACAATTATATTTTATTATTATTTTCAAAATCCAGTGTTAAATAGTATTTAATGCTCATTAATATAATACTAACTTGAAACTTCCTTATTAAAATATTGAGTCTGCTATCGTTAAACACAATCTTTGAGAAAATGTCGTAATCTTAAAATCTTTAAGATAATCAAATTTTCATTTTAGATTTTCCAACAGCTTAGAGGCTTATTTAATCACTCTGAAATGCTATACAACTATGCTAATTTATACATGTTTGAATGAATGTCAATAAGCAAAATAGCAACTTGAAATCCATAAATGATTGTGTCAGATACTTTTTTTTTTTTTGCAGAAATTAATCTTTTTTGCTTTTGCAAGAAGAAGGAAAAAAAAAGTTTTTATGTACATGATGTTTCTTATTTCTGTACTTGTTCAGACCTATAACTTATTTTTCAAGACAAAGCGTGCATTCCAGATTAATTTAAAAATATCAACATTTTAGGGAAGTTTAGTGACTTCAAAAATTGTTAGGAGACTAAAAACGTCATCTTGAGGCTGTGAGCGTGTGTGCGTGTGTGTGTGTGTGCGCCCACTAACAGCAAGGCAGACAGTTTTGAGGTTGTGCAGGCGGTCCAGAGCCTCCTGGGGTTTGGACAGGTACTGGGGAAGCTCGGCGTGCAGCAGCCGCATGGAGAAAGGCACCATTGAGCCTGGATGAAAAACAACACACACAAAAAAAAGGGTGGAGACGGGTGGAGGGAAGACAGGAACGAGAGGGAAAAAATGTGCAAGGAAGAAGGGACAATATGGAACGGGGTGGGTTGGGAACGAAGCAGGAGAGTGAAGACAGAAAGATGAGAATATAAAGCCATCCACCCACACACAGACTGTACACAGCCCTGGAGGCAGGAACCTACAGATGGCACCGAGCTACGTATGGCTGCTTATTAAAGCCTCTCATCTCTCCATCTCTGTGTGCCGCACAGCTCCATCACTCATCTCCCTGCCTCATCCCTCTGCCTGCCTCTACATCATTCACACTCTTACACACACACACACACACACACACACACACACACACACACACACACACACCCCTGAGCAAAAGCCTGTGTTCAGGTGAGTCCCCAGGCTTTGATCAGGGTCTCTTTGATACCGTCATCTGATCTGAAACTCTGCGAGCTACTCCATCTTTGGCTGCTGCTTCTGCCAGTGTGTATCTCAATTTCTATCTATATTCTCTATCCGCTGGTGTTCGCCATCTAAAAATGGAGGGCATGATACACTCTTGTTTTCCCCCATAACACATACAGTCTGCGATTCTGTCCTGCTTTACACAGTTTTATCTTCTGAAGTGATTCATTACTCAGCCTTTTTGGGCTTTAGTAGTTGGAATCAGATTAAAATTTCATTTTTACTTCGCGGCCAGAACTTTTGTTAGTTAGAATTTGGTGGTTTTTGAAGGTTTCTTTGGCTGTATGGATAGTTATTTCATTAAAATAAAAGGATCAAGGCACGCTTCTTTTGTGAATGAACAGCTGCTGTAACTGGAACACGTCTTAACTCTGTAGTCCTCATAACACCAGGGGTCCTGTCTTTTCAACACTTACGAGCAGCTCACAGTGGTTGTTGCTTATTATGTGCTTGCCGGTTCTTTGCACCACTAAAGAAACAGGTTGGCAGACTCTCCCATCAACCTTCCTTACTGAAACCACATTACTGCGGTGGAAAAAGTTCTAGTTTTAGTCTCAGTCACACAGCTTTCTATGGAGCCAAGATACTCAGTGTCAGAAACATTTTTGTTGCGATTCTGTACAATAGCAATAGAGTCTGATTCTGGTGGTTAGGTTGACAGAAAGGCAACAGGTTACAAACTTTTCTATAAAAAAATAATTTTGGTCCTTTAGATTCTTCAGGATTTTGTACTGATGGAGTCTTCTCATTCTAGGCTGAGAAAAGAACATGAAAAATTTCATGCCAACCAACCAAACAATTCCCCATCTAATTTATGATTTGTTCCTAACTTTCTATGGTACTAAACGGTGGTTGTTTTTCCTAACCAAAGAAAAATATTGGCGGACCACTGTATCCTGCTTTAAGATTAGCAGCTTTGCTTTTATCAATGTTGATTTTTTTTTCTGTAGTTAGTGAGCACTGGCATGTGTAAACCAAAATATGTTTATTTCTACCAACAACAATGTTTGACTGCTACTATAAAAAATGCATAAAAGTTCCTGCAAACAGTTCTGTACCGATTACTGACAGTAAACAAAGACATTTGTATGCTGAGGCATCAACATAATGTCATCTTGCAGTGTAGAAATGTGATTCCTATGCTAAAAATGACCTCATTATATTGACTGAGGGTAATCACGGATCGTTTTCACGTGTAAACCGCCTTGTAACTGATGATTAATAAATATAGTAGTAAGTACTGTAGTCCAATTGTCATTGCTGGATGGTCTAAAATTTGATTCAGTTTCTTCCAATTTTTTTTTTTTTTACATGCGTTAAAGATGTGAGAGAGGAACCAGAAGATTTTGTCCAAAGCATGTGAAAGGCAGAAAGACAGCAGGAAAGCAATAGAACGATGATGTGAAGTTTTGGATAATATTTGTTTTAGTGCCACCTCGCAGTGTCATCATCAGTTAAAATTCTGTTCATTCAATTTCTGAGTGTTAACAAAAACACAACACCAAGGCAAAAAAAAAAAAAGCTTCTTTTTAGGAACTTTAGCAGGGCAACGGTAATTTTGTCTCAGCTTGCTGGTTTTAACATATCTGAAAAAAGCAAAAAACAAACATTGTACACAAAATCCATTTGGGTGAGTCAAAATGAATGGTAAAGATGATCTATTTCAAAGAACTAAGATTTTTTTTATTTGTGATAAAAGCATAAGGGCTTTGAGTAAACCAAGGGCACAGAACTTTGAGGAGTAAAGAATGTCTGAGTATGTTGGGAACAACATGAAACTGCTACTGCGAATGTTACACATTAGGCTTTTGCTAGTTTATTTAAGAGTGATTGTTGATCACATCAGTCAGTCATCTTAGTCAGTATTTGACTGACTAAGGCCTTTTCTCTGCCTACGTCTCCCAAAATGCAATGTGGTTCTGGATCAGAGTTTAGTGAAATTCTACATTCTATTGGACATATTTTCTATTAATATTGATCACAAGTCTGTTGCAACAGATATTGTTATTGTTTCATTGCCCACCCCTACCTAAGCGCTTCCACTGAAAGAGTGAAGTTACCACTGTCTCCAAGTTTTCACTTTATAAAAAAAAAAAAAACAAACATCGACTTTTTTTTTTTTTTTTTTATTTGAGTGCTTGGTCGATCTCAATCCTTTAGAAGAGAGATACATGGGGCAGTCATGTCTCAAGGCATACACAGAAAGTGATCGCGGGTAATAGATATTCGATGCAAGAGCCGGAGTAAAGACATGTTCGAATTCTGATGCCAGGCAACAACTCACGCCAGTTTGTCTCTGAACACCTAGTAGGGCATAAAGCGTTTAATATTGAGCAATGGAAAGTCAATCGGCGCTCTCTTTAGAAGGCTGTGCAGTGCATCTTCAAATGTTGTGTATGTGCAGCTGTGTCTCTGCTGCTGCCTTCACTGTGGTAGCCCGAGGGGCGAAGCAGATCCAAAGTAATGGGAATACATTAGAGGGCAATTCATGCAGAGGAAAAAAGAGGAAAAACAAAACCAAAGAACTGCTGGAGACAAGTAGAGCTGTTGGAGCTTCTCAATGATACAGTCTAATATCAAGCTTGTGGCAGAACTTTTCTTTGAATATTTAATAGGACAGTGGTGGTGTGCTTGCGTTTCCAAAGAACTTGGTTAAAATGCAGAATCTTGTTTGAGAGCATGCTTTCAGTTTTTCAGAGCTCTTATTAAAAATACTATTAAACTTCAAGTTCTCTGTAAGCAATTTTCATTGAAAGGTTTTTGGACGAATAAAATAGAAAAGTAATTTTGAAAAAAATAAATTAAATAAATAAATAAATCACGGTTGTTCGGCTGAGGAGTACCTAACTTTGAGCGTCTGACCTGTGTGGTCAAAACCAAAAGTGCTTTCAACGTAGAATGTTAATGCCAGAAAATAATGTGGTGAATATGCTCGTACCTCTCCTCCCAGGGTAAACAGCTGGATAGTACTCATAGTACAGATCTGGTTGGTCGAGGTTGCCAAAGGGTTCAATCTCCAGTTCAGCATTTTGGAAAAGGTTCAACTTGGTGAGAAGAGACAGCCGCACAAACCAGAGCTGGAAACACACACATGAAACAAACTCGTTTATCAAACGAATGTGATTTAATAGATAAAATAACTCTTTTCTTCAAATCTAAAGCAATGCTTTTATCTTTTCAGTTGAGGTCAATCAATATACACTTCATTCTGAGCAGTGCCACTTAAACATTATCTGGAATAAAATGCAATTCAACATTTGCAGATGTACATCAG
Source organism: Poecilia latipinna (assembly GCF_001443285.1). NCBI lineage: Eukaryota > Metazoa > Chordata > Actinopteri > Cyprinodontiformes > Poeciliidae > Poecilia > Poecilia latipinna. The sequence continues at coordinate 34,115 of NW_015114548.1, forward strand.
AAGAAGAAATGGAACATTAACAGTACTAATGCTAATTACTAAATGAGTTTTATTTGCAGCTAAAGACTAATTCGATTGCAGCAACCTAGAAGACTTTTCCTATCATTTCTGCTACCAACAGAAACTGCGATCGATGGGTACAAACAGAGGAATGGATGAATGAGGAGAAGTCACTACCTGCAGTGAGTCAGTGGTGTGAGAGGTTGGCTGGCCGGCCTTTCCGTATCCCTGACCATGAGCTGTCAACAACCGTCCCGTCAGATCCACGGCAGCCCGCCAGTTCTTAGTGCTCTGCGGGGGAGAAGAGTCGCAACATGTCAGGGGACGGCGCCACACTGATTGACTGACTCTGTTATGAATCATGCATTTTGTCTGAAGCAACATCTCTGCTTTCCTCCAATGACAGCTCTGTAGATCAATAATTCTGCATTGCAAACTGATCTTTTTTTCAGGCTCTTTCCCTCATTCACACATGCATTTGCAAAGTTCTAGAAATATGAATCCAGAACGGAAAACCAAACTTCAATCCTTGTTTCTACTGCTTATTTGTTATGGAAAAACAGACCAGCAGGAGCTCCAGAGCTTTTAGATGTTGAAATATTAGACAAATAGAGGAAAACATCTCCTATGGAAGGAGTGGCAATACACTAGAGATGGGAAACAAACTGGAATTTTAGCTTAGAGTCATCCTGCAGTGTTTTAGCTAAAGCTAATTATACACCTGACAGTTGGAGGTTTATTACAATGTGTGGGTTTGTGTCTGTATGAATAAAGAAAATCATGTTGATCGTATTAAAGAAAGAGCACAAACAGCATGCTGAATCCTACTTGAATCTAAAACAAGAAAAAAAGTGGAGCTCAATTCTTAGTTTTTTTTGTTTTTTGTCTTGAAAATGGATTCGGCTTAATGTTTTACCGCTTTGGTCTAGTCAATAGTCAAAAATATATTTATCATATGGTGGTTTTAAGAAAAGGTGTCTAAATCAAATATTCAGAAATAAAAAAGGAAACACTGAAGGAAGGAAACAAGAGGGATAAACATTTACTGGATAGCCAACTTTTTTTTAAAAGTGCTCTTTTTATCCCCCCACACTTGTCTTAATATTTTTGTTTCTCAAAAAATATTACTATAACTTTATGAACTTGGAGTTCTGATCTATTTATATTCTCATATAAGTTTATTTGGTGATGTCATTCCAGCTAAAAACTGTGTCTAGGTAATGTAAGGTTAAAATTAATTATAAAGCTTAAAATATCCTAAATTGTATCCTGTGATGAAGATGGTAATCATGTACCATCTTCCCACTTCCTCTCCCTAATTTTATTTACGCTTCTTTATCCAGTCATTTCCAAAGATAACCCAAAGTACCTGGGTTACTTTTAGACACTTGGTCTGAATTTTTAATTTCATTATTTCACACCAAGAATGACTAAATAAGGCAAACTGAAAAATTAACATCAAAATAATATTCAAAGTTCTATGTATTTTTTGTGGAACAGATGCACCAAGCTATAGAGGAGCGCAACAGTATTCATCCCCATATAAATTTCTTGTTTTTATTTTTTATTTTTTTGCATCAAGAGCAGATCATCACAATAACCAGTTGTGCTGATAGGAATAGACTTATTTCTGAAACTTACGGGGATTCGCTGATGTTTGAGGAAGTACTTGTGTAGCTATATGCTAACGTCAATGATAATATATCACTACATCTAAGCCTGAAATATAGAAAACACAGCAAATTAAACAACGGCCGCGTTTTCATGTATGCTGATGTACAAGCCATACGAGAGCACTAAAACCCAGAGAAGGAGTGAATATGCATACAAACACACACAGACCCAGATATTAGCAGCATCTGCTTCCACAGGAGGTGGTACAATAGAGAGAAGGGGAAAGAGGAGGCGGAGGTGTGAGAGTCACCCCACCCCATCAGCACACATGACAAGGTCGGCTTGCCGATTGGGTCCTAAGTGCCGCGCCATTCATCACAGCCAGAGAGCTAATTAAGGAGACAGTGAAAGAGAGGGGGTAACTTTCTTTCTAGTCATCTTTATCGCAAAACTCATCAGCGTTCTCTTTGTCCCTCTCTGTTGTAGATGCTCTCTTCCCGCTTCATCCTTTCTTTTTCCATGCTTCTCCCACATTTGTTTTCCCTCCATCTTCCCACTTCCTCTCCCTTTCATCGCGGTCTAATTTTTCCCTCCCTCATCCTCCTGCTGTCATTGCCTCGTGCTTTGCTCTTTCCTCGTCCCGCCCTCCTCCGCTCAGTTCTCCTGCCCTGCGCCAGTAGCTGCACTGCCTCTGAATCTTCATTAGGGGGGGAAATGAAGCTGAAAACGAGAAGGCAGCGTGGATGGCCAAAAGCAGCTGCACTCACTCACACACAAGCACATCCTGCTACAGTACACCGCTGCCCTGCCACAGGGCATAAAACCAAGACAGGTGTGCAAGCGTTTGTCTTTAAGTGTCTTCGTGAGGCTGGGATTTAGGCTGATTGTTGTGCGATAGCTGCATTCGTCAACATACACACCCAGACGCACAGTGGAGACGGGACAGAAAGGGATAACGTGGTTCAGAGGCGCATGAACGGGATGTGGGTGAAAGAAATCTGGCCGACATTAAAAGAGGAACAATAAAGGCTTTAAAGCTGGCTACAAGAGGGGGGGTGGGGGGAAGCAAGCAAAACTATCAAAACTAAAACAGGATCTCAGAGTCTAGAGACAGTGGCCAGCGGAACAGACAGCAAAATGTGGAGGAGACAGTTTATGCAAAGCGGATAGTCAAAAAAAAAAAAAAAAAAAAGAAAAAAGGGCCAAAACCTCAATAAATGAACTTCAGCTCAGTCCTTATGCAACGATGCAGCATCACAGCCTTGCATAACTCAGTGCTCTGATATTATCTTACACCACCCTGTAATTTTAGGTCTTGAACCAAACCAAACATTAGAGCTGAAAAAGGAGGTGGTGATTTGAGAAGCGAGCTAACGGCCTGCATTGTTCGAGTGGCAAGGTGACAGGGTCAGGACTCCGCTGAAGATGTAATGTGAGCGCCCTTCGAGTGAGATAATAACAGACATCTGAGGCTCGCTGTGATTTAAATTTGAGCAGACCGAGGTCTGACCTCACTGATGAAAAGAAACTATACGAACAATCACAGGCGGGACTGAATCCAGATGCTAATCTAACATTTAGAACATAAAGGGTCTTTGCTCCTGCTGCCAGTGCTCATTGCAATGTCAGATATAACATGTTTTATCTTTTCAATTTCTCAAGGCCAATTTGGTCGGCTAGCCTTATTCTACCTGCCTGACATAGTCCGCTTTATCTTTCAGGTCAAACTCAGCCAGAGAGCAGGGTTTAAGCCACACTGACTTTCTCTATTAGAACACAATTTGTCTTTATTGATTATAGAAAATTGTCCAATCTGAAAAATCATTTGTGCAACACTACAAATAAATTAAAAGAACAAATCTAGAGTTATGAAGAAAAAAAAATATATAGAGAACTTTTATTTCCTGATTGTGCATCTTTTTGTTTTTGCTGCAGACTAAAGGATGAATGAGGTCCATTAGTCTGTGAATCTTCTGCTGCAGGCCTTATGAGGAGCAGTTCTAAGCTGCAGTATTTTCTTTTTATTTCCAATTTAATCTTTGTTTAGCCAACTGAAGAAAAATAAACCATAGTGTCTTTACAAACAGTAGCATATATTTCAGAAACATTTAAGACATCCCCCACTGCTCTCATGCAATCTGAATAAGTCAGGCAGGCCAATATATTACAAATATATTGACAACATGAGTATGGGAAACATTCATATTGCAAAACTCTGTTAGGAGTGCAATAACTGTTGCCTGAAACCTTCCAAGTATTATGAACATATATTTTACATGCTAATGTAATGCTTAGCCAGTTACAGTTTCATGGCAACCGATGCTCACCCTGGAGACAGACGAGATTACCCAAAACGCTAAAGGTCAAAACTTGAAGGATGCAAAGATGAGAAAGAGTGAAAAGGAGAATAAAAGGCACATATCGTATCAGATATCATCACAATGTTTACCAATACTGTCGCTATCACAGGATTTTCTGATGCTGTGCAGCGCTATGAATATGAGTGGGGAAAAAATATGAGCTACTGTCCAGGTGAATTTGTACATTTTTAAATGAATCCAGCAACAGCTTTAAATGACCTTACAAACTGAGCAAAATGCAGTTTGTAAGGTAATTTAAACAAAATTCCTTCAGGTAATAATCATCAACAAAATATTATTAGCAGCAATAAAGTTGCAGCTGTCAACAGGCAACACAAACAAGCTGGAAGTCAGGTAAGGTTAAATGCAAAAATGCAATGATGAGCAGCAAACAAGAATTAGAAGCACATTGTGTTAGTCCATGTTTATGCATGGGGTATTTATAGCACACCCTGTAACTAGAGAGTGGCAGATGACTGATGACATCATACACAGAAAGACTGCATTGAACACCAGAAGAGTGAATGAAGGTGGACAAAAAAATATCACAAAAACTGCCTTTAGTGTCAAAAAGATGGTTCAAACATTTTTATTATGTAAAAAGAACAGACAACCATCTGTAGAGGTATAGAAGTTCTGATAATCAGTAATTTTGTCTCAGAAATGTAACCAATATTATTCATATGTATAGAAAATAATGTTGGGCCAAGGATTGAGCCCTAAGGAACACCCCTACAAGGGTAAATAATACAGCAATAGAAAATGATCCAGCTTCAGCTGAACAAATCCTGAATGTGATATCCTTCCATTCACAACACTGTCAGATGTCAGGCAAAAAGATGTAAACAAAACTCCAACAGTGTCCCAAGCAGAAATATAGACTGATACAAAGTGTTCTGCCATCTGAATAGAGTAGCATAGCATATAAAAATACCATCCTGACAGATGTTAAACTTCTAGGTTTTGATCCTTATAGGCGAAATATACATTGTAATACTTATGGTGCACTGGTAATATACATTTACCTTTGAAGTGAAAATCTCAAAAAACCCTGTAGGATAGTTTAAGGAATCTCAGAAGCAGACATGACCGCCTGTTGACTAAATTTCATTTGGCAAAAAAAAAAAAAAAAAAAAAAAAAAAAAAGAAAAATTTCCTTGTCCCATCACTTCCCTCTTTATTTTGACCTTTGTGAATCAAAGGCTTGAATAATTTCAATTAACACAAAATCAGCGGTGGAATAAAAAAAATCTAAGCAATAGACTGATGGTGATTAATAATTTCGCACAGCTTAAATGACTTAGCAATAATTCATAATCAGCTCCACCCCAAAAGAAATAAGGAGGCATTACCATGGTGATTTATTGCGAGTCTTATCAAATAAGAAGCTCAATATGTGTGTTGGGATTCTCTTTGTCATGTCTCAGACAGTGCAGGAAAGTGACATTTTTCATCTTGTTTTAATGGCTGGTATATGTTTGCATTAGCTTAAAACACTACAAAGATGAAGGACATGAGGAAAGGCTATTAAGGAATTGAAAAGTAGCATAGCTACTTAAAATATCTTGCAGAGTAAATGCTTTCAGTATGTTTAAAGCTACATAAAAAAGCCAATTAGTAATTAACAAGTCTGACTAAAAATGGTTCACCCAAACTCTGACACACACCCATGCAAACGTGTGCAATAAAAATGTGCACAGATAATGTCCTCCTTCACTCCCTCAGACACACAAACACACATAATTAGTTTCTTTGCCAGTTAAAAGGGGTGATGCTTCTTAATTGTGTTGAAGATCGGAAGTTCAGTGTGTCTATCCTTTGGTGAGTTTGAAAAAAAAAAAAAACCCTCTGCATAACAAAGCCTGATGAACAAACGAACGCCCACTTGCTCTCTCTCACAAGACCAGGGGCCTCCAGGCGAATCAAACTTAAAAGGGCTTCCTCACACCAGCCCCAGTTAACACAGGGAGCTCCAGTGCTACTTCAATTAAGCTTCTGCATTTTGGATTACACTGAGGCTGTAGGAAAATATAGTAATATCCTAAAAGTGTATGCCAGTCATTGGCTAGCTCCACTTTGATGCCTCTGTTGTTGGCCTGCGGACACTTGAACCAGGGGACAGATATTGCCCCCCAGCTGAGGGATGGCTACTGTGCTGATATGCAGTTCACAAAGCAGTCGTTTTGTCTCCCACCGGCAATCACTCTGACTCTTCAAACAGTATCACAGAGAGATGGTGAGACACAAGGCAACATAAAACACCACGTTAATTCACTGTACTTGCACATAGCTTGCAAGAAAACTCCCAATAATACTCCCCAAGTTGGCTCAACACTGCTTCATGTTGTGAGGTTCCTCTGGGTAACATCAGCCACTGATTGAGTTGTGGGCAACTGGATAGTGCCTGATGGCTTGCTTGTCAACAGTAACGGCATTTCTTATTCCCCTCAGAGAGTGCTACGGAGGACAGCTTTCAGAGCTGTGTGCGCACCCTGATCTGCAATCAACGGCTCCCGAAGTAGGCAAGTCTTTATCCGTAGCGCACACAACACACAGAGGTGAAGATGCTAGTTGACATGGAAACTAAAACTGAAAATCTACTGAGAGAAAGTTATTAATAACTGTTGAACTTTTTTTTTTTTTTACATTATTATCACATTAAGGCTTCAGACTTCAATGAATTTCAAAGTATTCTACATAATCAACCAAAACACAGTCATTTACTCTCCACTGAAAAATCACCAATAAAACCCTGAAAAAGCATACATAAATTAAACAAGCTACTGTTCATGAACCCATTGGAGTACATGCAAGCCTTGGTCTCTTTGTGAAGATAACTATGTATTTTTTTTTTTTTTTTTTTTTTTTACCTTTGCAAATGAACTCAATCCAATCTGGCAAAGCTTGAGTTGTTATAAAAAGCAGAATGTGCAGGAATTTCATTATTTAAATGTACACTTAATAATTTAAAAAATATGTCAAATAAAATCCACATAAATGAATGAGGTATGTTTGTAACATAAAAAAATATAGAAAATGTTCAGGAGGTAGCATTGGTTTTCTATGAAGTGCTTCATTAGAAAGTCCATGAACCTACTTTAAGTCTCCTTCAAAATGAGCAAAAAAAAATTATAATTTATACTAGAATTCCCTGAATTTGATGATTTCTGTCAACATTTTGTAACATGTAATTTTAAGTTGTGCACAAAGCCTACTTGATAAAACGATCTAAATATTATATGGTATAAACCATAAGAATGTTAAGAATGCTGTACAACTTGAAACAAAATCTAATCATTAAATTAGAGTTGTTGGTTTGATTACCTAAAAAGAAAGGGCACTTCCACAAATTACAGCTACTGTACATAAAAAAAACATGTGATTTGTGGTGGTATGATGCAAACGCATCATAGCAATAAATAACTATCATCGTTCTTTATTCTAGTAAAACGGGCCATTTATCACCATATTGAAATCAATGTGAGGAAGATGTTAAAATCCAGCGGCAGGCCAACTTAAAATTTGGCAACATATGATTGAGGCTGCAGACTTCTCCGTCAGTCATTTCAACCAATGTACTATTGTGCAGTAGTCTGTGCCAGGGGGACTAAATGTGAAGCACTGGCTGTAGGTCTCATACACCGGCATACTGGCAGTGACATACCGCCATAAAGTGTCATATTCTACTTCAACATTTTCTAAACCATTTCTGTCAGTGTCACTCCTGAGATGTCAGAAGGCACTGTGTTGGTAAGCAACAGGGTGAAGGCTACCTGCACTTTGCAACAAGGATCATATGGCCACAGCCACTGTACACAGAGCAAGGTGAGAACAGCTTCTGCTAAGGTTTAAACATGCCCTTCAGCGCAACAAAAGCTGACAGTGCGTTTCTCAGACCCCAGTCTGTGAGAGTAACTAGTGGTGGAAATGACAGCTATGTAGAAAGGTTATGATAATGACAAGTAAAGGTTAGGGCAATGATATCAAAGTGCAATGCAGCAGCTGGGTCGTTGGAGTCATTATGAGGAGGCTGTCTGAACGAGCCGAGGTGGGTCTCTCTCTCTTTCTCTCGCTCTCTCCTTGCACACGAAATGACACACACAAACATACACGCTGGCCTCCGGCCCAGACGGCGTCAAACTGTGGGAGGAAGGAGAGGTTAGATTCTCTGGCGGGCAGCAAAGAGGAAAGAAGGAGAGAGACAAAGACGTAGGAGAAAGAGGGGATGAGAAAGAGAGGAGGTGGGTGATTGCTAATGAAGGGGACAGATGAGGCCAGCCCTGGGTGGTGCTGAGCCAGAGACAAGCTCACTGCTGACCACGCCACAGTCGGGACAAGAGAGGAGACTGAGGTCACTGGAAGACAAAGAGAGAAGGCTAGAGAAGCAGTCCCGAACTGTGCATAGATTATCCAGTGTCATCAACAGCTACAGATCCTTTAAGGACCAAATAAACATGCACTTAAGAGTTCTTTTTTTAAATCACTTGCTGGTCAGACAGTTGGATAATTTTGCTTATATAAGCTTTGTTTAATGATTTCTTATAAACATTGAACAATTGAATGCATATTCACAGTTCTTCTAATATCTGAATTAAGGACTAAATGTATAACAGGGTTCCAACATAAATGCTTCATGTAAAAGTTTTTAGGTTTCCTGATTCAGTTTTTTAAACCTCACTACAGACTATATATATATATATGTATATATATATATATATATATTTCTACAGTGGGCAAAGTGTGCAATTGGATGCAAGATGGAAGGAAGGAATGAAACAAAGAAAGACGCTAGAAAGCTAGGAAGAAATGGAGACAGCACAAAGGAAAGAAAGAAGAGAAGAAGGAAGGTTAATAAAGGCAGAGAAGAAGTACGGGCACAATAAATGAAGAAAAAAAAATTAAAGGATGGAAAAGTGGAGAAGAAAAAAGAAACAAAGACAAGAGAAAGAAAAAAGAACAAAGGAGAGAGAGAGGAAATGACAGTAAAAGAAAAAAAGGAAAAGATTGAAAAGAAGAAGTACAAAAAGGGGTTGTAGGACACAAGGAAGGTCAGAGGGAAATAGGTAGGGCACAAGGTTAGATGTATGGAAGGAGATCGGGAAATACAAAAAGAAGGAATGAAAGATAGAAATACATATATTTGCTTCCTTTTAATAAGGAAGCAAAGACAAACAGGCAAACAGAACAATAGCAAGAAGGCATAGATGGAACGGAGGTAGAACACACGAAAAAATGTTAGGAAAGAAGAACACTAGGAATGGAGGTGGGATAAATGGAAGGAAGGACACAAGGAAATAAGGAAGGAAACAAGGAAGGACAGAAAAACAGCAGAAGGCTGTACAACGAAGGAAGGAAAAAGCAGAGAAAGGAAGAACTGAAAAAAACTGAAAGAAATAAAGGGTGAGAACTGACTGGAGGACAGAGAGGGTTTATGACCCAAAGGAGGAGAGTAGGATATAAGAAAGAAGGACATGAGAAAGTAAAAGGGAGGAAGTAAACAAGAATGGAAGAAGGGTCACAAAGAAAAGCAAGCAAGTAAGTAAGAAATAAATTCTTTAAAACATCTCCAGAGTTAAACAGTAGTGATAGTTTTAAGCTTTTCTTTTTAGTCCGAAGGCAGTTATTTTCCTTTAAGCAGGTGCATCAAAGACATCTCATCAGATCTGTAAAGTAGTGGTGAAGTTTTTTTCCAGTGTAAATTTTATCTGCAAGGAAACTGATTGTGTCTATGAAATCAAACCTCTAGATGTATCCAAAGAAGAGAAAACTGACTATTCTTTACAGTTTTTTTATATATATATTTGGCTGTTTTTAGGACATCTTTGTGTGTGCTATAAACGTGTGAGTGCATATATGAATAAAGGGAGCACTGATGGTGCCATGGGGTGCAGTCTCTCCAAGTCTCTGCAGCATGACTCATTCTGCCAGCTCATAGCGGGGCTCTGCAACAAACGCACATGAACGCAGCCCTATTAAAGGAGCACTAATGTCACCCGAGCAAAATGCCATAAACTAAGGAGGATCACGGCTGACAGCAAACATCAGATAATGTATAATGTCATGAAGTAAATACAGGTCAGACACAGGAATGAATGTGGCTGTCCAATCAGACATCTGAAGAGCAGGTAGAAGGTACAAGAAGGGGCTGTCCCATGTTTCCGCACCATATGATTGATTGGATGTCTTGACCCATAATCTGCTTTTAACGGCCAGCAGCATTCTGACATGTTCATTTCCCTGTCTGCGTATGAGTAATGGTGTGTGTGGGTGCATGTTCTGCTTGCTTGTGCACGTCCTCTCATATTCTCGTTTTTAACCTTCCCTCCCAGCTCTTTGAGATACATCACCTTCGGCAGCTTTGATCTACGAGCTTGTTTGATCTCAGAAGTTTAGAAATTTCATAATTTATTAGTAAGTAAATCAGTAGAATTCAAAAAGAGAAGGCAGGAAACGGAGAAGAAGCTGTCGGATCCATACATCAGTGAAAGTGATCTTGATTAGAGGATCGACAACAAAACTATGTATATGTGTTTTATACAGACCCTTTTCCTGTGCATTTCAAAAAATATATGTCAGTTAAAGCTATGGGTGCATGATCATGTTACAAAATGAGGGAGAGAAGCAGGAGAGATGGAGAAGATAAATAATTGCACACAACCACGTTAATCAAAGGCTTTCAAGTTACATTCAACAGTCAGAGTGGAAAGTATGCACAACTCTGGGGTGAAAAAAGGTAGAAAAAAAGGCAAAAAAAAAAAAAGAGCCCTGGAAGACCAGCACTCCGTGGTGTTTCTAAATTTTTTTAATTTGGGCAAAATGGATAAATTTTGGCTACATGCCACAGTCAGCTTGTTACAGATTCAAGACCAATCAATATATAGAGAGAGACAAGAAAACATTTAAGCCAATTAGAGGCAGATCAGGCAATAAGCCCAAAAAGGAAACATCTGTGAGGAACACAGTCTAATCAGTGACAATCAACAAAAGCACACTCTTTGAGGTTCAACAGTTTACAATTTAAAAACAGTAAACTATTGCTAACCTGACAATTCAGCAACAAAAAAAAAAATATATGCAAACACATATTTCATAGAGAGCCTTGAATTCGTTGTAGCTTAGTCAGCAATAATTTCAAAACAGTGAAAGATCTCTGAGCAATTCACTCCCATAATATCATCTGGACTGGAGGCTCTTACTCCTCTGGAGCTCCTCACCACCTACCATACGATTGATGTCTTAGCATAATCCTAATGCCACAAAAATGACTTATTAAAAACAATATCAATTTTAAGCAACGTCAAATACCTGGACTTTATTTTTATTCTACTTTCATCAGCCATAGAAACTGGTCAAACAACCAGTTTGACTCATAATTAATTTAATAACTTTCAAACTTTAAACTTTCAAAGTTTCAAGCTCATTTTCTCAGTTTTATTTCTGAGGTTTTTACTAATAATAAAAATTCTACTGAAAACATAGAATTCCCTTGTTTTTAGAAAACACAATTGTCTCCAGAATACTGCTTTTTTTTTATTAATGTGGTCGAGCTTAGTGGGTAATAACCCTGCCACAAAGTAATGCCGAATCAAATTAGTAGCCTAAAACAACATGATTTATCTTTGATGCTTAAAGGCAAAGTTAAGATTAAAACTGTGAAAGAAACGTTTCAAACTAGGAGTCAATTATTAGCTAATAGCTAATACCATGCCGTTGTTCAACACCAACGGATTCAATGTGAAAAACAAGTAGTATCAAGTAGTTGAGATGTTTTTTATAAACAATTAAAAAACACTACTTTTTTAATTTGTGTAAGCTGCAAAGTATCATTAAATCATACATTAGATGTTAAACCTGACAAAACAAGTTGTGACAACTTGAAGTGTCTTGCAAAAGTACTCATGTTTCTTTCAACGTGACTTTGTCACGTTGACAACCACAAACTTTAATGTATTACATTTGGATTTCATGTGATAGGTTATTTCCAAGTGGTGCATAACTGTTAAGCCGAAAGAGAATGATGCAATTTGTATTCAGAACCTTTAGGATGACAGCCCAGCATAAAATGCAACTCAACCTATTACCTTCAGAAATACTAAATAAAGTCCACCTGCATGTCTTTTAAAGGCCCCAGAGTTTCAAGCAGTCCCCTGCTACATTGACATTTTGCTAATGATATATCTTACAGTTCCAACAGCTGCCCTAGTTTTTTTAAAACCGCAAACTTTCATGAGTTTCTTTTAGGATAAAGTAGCATCAAAGTGTCCAATAAGCCCTACATATATATTGTCGGGAACAACCTTTGTTTATGCTTAAGGCCAGGTGAAGCCCTCCTCCATCTCTATACATCTCACTCACACACACCACTACTTTCTTTCTCCTTCTTTGCCATCTCTGCTGTAGGGCTGCATTACCTTACCGGCTCCCCAGTTCTCCCCTTTCGCTCAGCCGGTGCTCCAGGGAGCCACCCACACCAATCAGCAGACGGCATATGATCCTCTCACACATACACTCAAACACATGCACTCACCTACACCATACAGTGCAGTGGAAGGGAAACTGAAAGTACCAGCTTGTGTGTGTTTATATATACACCGAGTCCAGAAGGCCCTTGAAATATGCACAGCAGTCCCATGCATAATACATGGGCACAGCAGGAGAAAAGAACTTGTGAGCCGAGTGGATCTCTGCCTCTCCATCTCCTCGCTCCACCCCTCCCTTCCCACTCTATAACACTGTCTGCTGAAGCTGCTGTGCATATGTCTTAAATAACAACTGTCTCTCAGGGTCATGTGTGGGTCATGAATTGTGATGGAGGGAACGCATCAAGGCTGGGGTGGCGGTGGGAAAATGGATAGACGGCAGCAGGAAAAAGGAATGAGGTGAGACTGCACGGTCACACAGAAAGTCACGCATTTTTATGCTCAGCAGATGAAGAACTATAATCTGAACTGAAAGGAGGTGAATGATTCACTGTTTTCAGTCAGCTGAGACCAAACCTGGTGGCAGTTTCAGCAGGATCACTGACGTTTACAGGCTGAGTGTCCAAAGGTCAGACAGTCTATAGATGCCACAGAATGCCAAGCTGTGGTAACTTACTGCAGCTTTGTCATTTACCTCCAGAAAGTGAAGTGCAGCTCCATGACAGCTCCTGTGCTTGAGTAATGATGTTTAGCACCGGGGCGCATGGAACAAAACTTTTCCAAGTCCAATCTAGGTTTGTCTCTTTGGCTAACAGATTATGTGATGGATGAGGTGGGCAGCTCATTACGTCATTAAAATTCAAGGTGCCCTTCAAATACAAAAGAGATCCTATAGAATATCCTGCATTCTGAAACATAAATGTTTTGGAGGATAATAAGATTGTAATTGTCTGTTAAAAATAATTAGACTTCAGCCTCGAAATTAGATCTGAATAAAATGCTAAATATTTTTATTTTCCAGACCATCAGGTGTACCTACAGAATAGAGAGTTGATAAAATTTTAACATTTTTTTTATTTTTATATGATCAACCAACACAAGGCAGTTCATTATCCTGAAATGGGTAGAAAAGAATATTGACTTAAGCTGGCTTAAGTCAAGACAGTTTTGCGAAACAGAATGAGACCAGATTAAACGGGAGCATCTGTGAACGTCATTTTTTCAGTCTTGCCACTGAATCTCAATTTGGGTCAGGACTTTGACAGCGCCATTTCACCATATTTATATACTTTGAGCTAAACCATTCCGTCTTGTTCTAGCTGTACTTTGAGAAGAAGTTGCTCTGCTTCCGTCTAAAGTATTTAGTGCCACCCAACGTCCAATCAACTCTGACACAATTGTCTATCCTGACTGACAAAAAGCATCCCCACAGCATGATGCTGCCACCACCATTCTGCATTATGGCAAAAGTGTGTTCAGAGTTATATGGAGTTTAGTTTAGTTAACCAGGGCACCTTCTTCCTTGTGTTTGTCCCTTATGTGACTTGTGATAAAACAAGATTTTTTTTTCCCCAACAGCACCATTTTATCTTGTGAAACTCTTTGCAGACATCTTAAAAATGAGAAGATTTTTGACAGAAGATTTTGTCTTTCCACTTCACTATTATACACTGCTTTGTGTTGTTTTATCACAAGGCACTGTATTTAAATTATTTCAAGTCTACTTTTTCACTTGAAACCTTTTTACAATGTTCAGCTTTTTTAGAAGTGACGCTTCACAGATTGTTCATAAACAAAAAGATGGTAAACCACTTACAATGAGCTGCTTGAGGCCGATGAAGGACTGCTCCACAGAGTTGGCGGTGAGGACCTGACGCCTCATGGCAGCCTGCTCTCCCAAGAAACGAAGCATGAGGTCTTTCACGGCATCTCCCTGCATCAAAAAAACAAACAAACAAAAAAAAACAATACTGATTACAGTTAACCCACAATGTCTTATTTTTACTGTTACATTATGTCCACAAAACCCCGAGCATTAATATCTTAGCTACTAAAAATATCAACTGTGGACATTGAAAGCATCTAGAGTCCATCCAACTGTTTGCAAAAAAAATACCATGGTTCTATTACTTGATCAGGTTTTTGACTTTACAATGCATGAATCAATCAACCAGTTATTCAAATAATTGTCTTATTTGTATTTCCAATGCATTAAAAGCTACCAGCAGTAGAATGTTTAGCTACTTTGGTTCAATACATGGATGTAATCTGTCCTTTTCTAGGTGTCAGCAGGTAAAATAAGGATCAGAACCAAAATTAATGAAACTTGTGTAATAAAAGGTCTTAGAAAACATTAAACAATTACATAACATTATATGCAGGAGTGCTGTAATTTGTGAAAATACCTGAAAAATAAATAAATGAACCATGCTTTAAGTTCATTGTTAAGAAAAAGGTTTGTTTACATGTACAAAATCATTGTAGGAAAGGGGGCAAAAATGGTACTTGGTGAAGGTAAAAAAATAGCGTGTGAACTGCTGAAGGGTGAGTACATCCTTAGATCTTAAGAAAGAGACAACAAACATTTCACAGTTCTACTGCAGAAAATCCCAAAATAATGAGGTTAGTAGCTCTAATGTGAAGAAAGTTGATCAAAGAGTATGAATGCTTAATTTTAACGAATGCTAATTTCATTAAATATGAGACTGTTGATAATAATAATAATAATAATAATAATAATAATGACTGATCCTTTACTAATTTTTGCAGTAATCAATGTGAAAACAGTTGCTGAATCTATAGATAAAAAGTCACTCTGATTTAATGTGTACAATTATTGAAAACAAGTTTGAAATGGCTTTACCTGCAGGTTGTCAAATTTCAGCCCAGGCATTGTGAGTTTGTTGCTCTCTACATATGCAGTGCTGTACTGCTGGGTGGCAACAGATATCAAGACTTTCCTCGTCTCCTCACAAGGCAGCCAGGCATCATGTCGCCTGTCCACCTCACTCAAGCTCAGCGCAATCGCAAACGGGTCATCGCTCCCTGAGAACACAGCTTGGAGCTGGTTGAAGGGCTGTGCCTGTGTGGCTGAAATGGGGGCCGGGGCCGGACTCGGAGCTGGGAGATTCTGGGGTGGAAGCGGTTGGGAGTTGCTGTTCGGTTCAGTGGGAGCAGGGCCAAACACTGGGCTCGGCGTGGGAGATGCAGAGTCTAAAAGCGCTCCTGGGGTGGAGATGGAAGAGGCTGAAGAGAGCTGGCGCTCAGGGGTAAGAGGCATGGGTGGCGGGCCAGCCCCAGGAGAAAGGTCAGCGTTGGGGTTAGAGACAGAAATAAAGGATGATGGAACAGTAAAAGAATCAAAGAAGTCAGAGGCTGGATTGGCTTGTCCGTTGTCAGCAAAGAACTTACTGAGGCTAGGACTGGGCTGACAAACTAGGGGAGCAGTTAGTTTACTGGGGGTCACAGCTTCATCACTTCCACCCGCACTTCCCATGGTAAAGCTAGGGGACTTGATCAGGGTAGGCTGGAAGCCGTCGGGCACCAACGACTTCGGCAGGGTGCTCTGGCTGAATATGGTGCACACTGGCACAGGTTCATCTTTAGGACTAATCCCTCTTACTGGAACATCATCAGAATTAGCAGCTGGACTCAAAGTATCGCCTTGGGGTGAGACAGAAGCTGGGACTCGCTGTTGTGCGGCCTCCCCCTCTTTTGTTTCCTCTTCGGAGCATTCCTGTTCCAGCTGGCCCACTGAAACTTCAATCTCTGTCATGTTCTGTCCAATTTCACTGTCCTCCTCTATGTTTCCAGGGGTTGCATTCTCCGGCTCCCCACCATCCAGATAGGAGTCGATAGGAGCCAAGTCGTCCTCCTCACTGTTGTTAGGCGAGTCGGAAATCATGACGCTCTCCATCATCTGATCATTTAGTCTGTCCATCAAGCTCTCAGTGGGTGTGGCGCTGCTGTCTCCCTGGGGTGTGACAAAGTCTGTGCCGCCCAGATCGATGCTGTCTTCTTGGGGAAGGATGCTATCTTCGGAGGGAATCTGACTGGTGGCTTCTGCAGCGGGCTCTGAAACTGCAGCTTCATCATCAACCGTGATGCCCAAAGACACGGGTCGCTGGGCATGAGCTTCCACTTTGTCCATCTTAATGCTCCTGAAGAAACGCAAACTTATTACAATTTTAAAGTTAGCTTGTCCATCACAACATCTATGTTAAAATACGGTTTTATTCAGTTTATTAAAGAATACAAAAAATAGTTTTAATTCTGCACAGTTTAAGAACCACATAACCAGTTTGAAATCCTGATCCAATTGATTCTAAAGGCATGAGAATAATAGTAAGAAACTAGAAAATTCCGCAGGAATTTTAAGGGGCATGCCAAAGTGTGCCCG
>NW_015114548.1:56431-89273 GCF_001443285.1 Poecilia latipinna
CCTGCTTCGCAGGTCAGTCACTGCTCTCCTTATGCATTGCTAATGGCATGCCCCAATAAACCAATAAGGATGACTTTCTCTAAATCTTAAATGGCTGTTCATCTAATAATCATGGAGGAAGCACAAGGTGATAAACTTGTTTCTTTAGAAACAACTTTAGAAACAACCGCCTTGCCATTGATTGTCCACTGCACAACTGTATAGTCACCAGTCTTTTCCATGGCTGTGTATGTTGACATTTCTTAATAAAAATCGTCCTTTTTGTATTGGTCTTATAATGTTCTAATTTTCTGAAAAACGGAACTTGGAAGTTTTCATTTGCTTTCAAAGACAATCATCATAAAAAGGACAAACGAATAAATTAAATGTATCGCTTTGTATGTAACATATGCAATATGTGTTTTTCCAATTTTACGGAAATATGCTTTCCGACAATCTTTGAATTTAACGAGAAGTACGTCTACATAGAACTCTATATGCCTAGTTTCTAGATTATTAATGATGTGGGTAGGAAACCTAGGGCTCCCTTGTCTTATGTTCCCTATTTTCCTTTCAGGAAGTTGAAAACCTTGACTTCCTGTCAGTACAAACTCTAAGAGCTACAAAACATATAATTATCACTGACATACAGATAAAGAAGTAAATTTAGTGTACGTTGTTTTATGTTGTTATGCGGGTATGATTCAAAGTGTTTCTCTCTTGACATAGCAATTGGGCTAATGCTACATTAGCCGGCTATTCACCATATTTTACCCTCACTTAACCGCTATTTGGTGCCTCGCTGACGGCCGCCGACGCTTTTTCAATAAACGCAACAAATTGCATTTGTAGTCCGACAAGACTAAAATACAGAAAATAAACCGAAAGGTAAAACACATTGCTATATTCTTACCTCAATGCAACTGACGGATGAAAACGTAATGCGCATGTGCCGCGCAAAAAAGCATCGTCATAGATGACACAGTACTATTCTTGAAATTGTTTTACGTAAAATAAAAAGCGCGGAGCAACGTTGACAGGCTGTTTTTACGAAATGTAACTATACGCTTGTCTTAAATCACGGAAGTGATGCTACTGTCGTTTGTTTTTAGCTGCACGGTTCAAATGCAGTTATTTTTAAGGTAATTATTCATTGAATCGGTTTTCAAAGGATAAGAAACGATTGGCGACAAGGTGAAAGATGGAAGACGACGCCCCTGTCATATATGGTCTCGAGTTTCAGGTAGGTATTACCTGATTTCTGTCGCCTAATTCTACTAGTCGCCTATTCACTGACATATTATTATTGTTTTGCAGGCTCGTGCACTTACGGCCCAAACAGCTGAGACTGATGCTATTCGCTTCCTCGTGGGTACACAGTCTCTAAAATTTGACAATCAAGTAAGAATATAATTTTACATTTTTATGGAAAACTTGGCATAAAGTAAATTTTCTCCATTGGAAACTAAAGGTATTGTTGATACACGCAGCAGTTATAAGAGTTATACACTGCTTTATGAATTTGGACAAAGTCAAAATAATTTGGTGTCATCTTAGGTTTTAAAGTTGAGTCGTATTCCTTGTGTTTGGCCCCATAAATCGTTCTTATACTTATGGAATGATTTTTCTCTTCTGTCTGTTTCTCGGAGATATTGTCCTAGTTTATACACCTGTTTTAAAAGGTGGAACACTCATTTCCTCTTAATTCTTACTCCCATAACGCTGCTTTACTTCTTTGTGAGAAAGTCAACAAGATGTTTGAAACATTTCTCGGAGTATCCCATTATTACATATTTGTCAGCTGCATATCCAAAGGTGATTTTTGATTAAGAGCTAGTGACCGTTGAAGCATGTTCAACAAACCAGTTTGAGATGGTTTGAGCTCTGTCAAGAGGCATTATTTTGGTTAACATGGCCATCAAAAAATGGCCTGTCTTTGTAAGTCAGTAAGCATCTAAGGAACCCTAACAATGACAAAAGCATATTTTCCACACTATTAACTGCCACTGTCAACCTTGCCCATTCATACAAGACAGGGTTGTATGGGTTTTTTAATTTTGTTTAAATTAAAAAAAATATATATCTGTGAAGCTTTTATTGATTTTGATATTAGTTATATATAGATATAATCTTTACTCCTCTTTTTTTCCAATACATACCATCACTTTTCTATCTGTTCTTCTACATGTGTCCTCTTTTTTTGTAGATCACAATGTCATCTGTAAACATAATAATCATCGAGACATCTGTTAGTCTGTCCATCACATAAGTAAACAAGAACGAACATAGAGCAGGTCCTTGATAAAGTCCCACCTCTGTCACTCCTAAAGCACACCTCACTGGTGTCTCAGAGTTCTCGTACCTGTCCTGCACCACTTTAATGGCCCGTTTCCACGTAGAATGAGAATAACCGGTACTCTCGTAGTTTACACATTACCTTATTCTGCATTTTTCACAACACTGAGTATTTCTAAACAGACATATTTCTTGTATGCTGGTTTTCAGACAAGCAGCTGACCGGCAGCTTGCAGATTTTTAGTCAGGCAGCTGACCAGCAGCTTGCAACACTATGTAGGGGACAGGTATTGCTACATGACTCAGTGTTCCAAGCAGCCAATGAAAACAGGCTGCTTGGAAGGGTAGGAAGGGTATAATGGAAGAAATTCTGTTGCAGTGGAACTGTAGCTCTGTTTTTTTTGTGGTGTAGATGCACAGCCTGAAATGATAATTTGCAAAGATTCATGTTAAATTTAAGAAATTTAACATTTCTTAAAAAAGAGAAACTAAGACAGCGGATGTGAATTTTAGCCTAATTTCACTCTTAAAATAGCACAAAATTACATTGTTGAAATCCAGTTTATGTCAGATTGTGTATAAATAATTTCTGTACAGGGACAAAACAGAAGGAAAGTACAACTATATTTATATATATTTATATTTAGAACTTCTACAGTTATGATGATCTTTTTGGGAAGCAATTTGATTTTAAATTTATGCCCATCTACATAGTTAATTAATAAATTATTCCTGTACTGATTGAAATTGATGCCATTTATTTAAATCATTTATTTCAGTTTGTCTTCATATGTGCACCCTCTTTTTCAGATGTGCTGTCTACAGTAAAAGACGATCTAAAGGATCCTTTGTGTTCATTCATCTGTTTTTTTTTTTCTGTTTCTGTCTGATTGTTGGGGCTGTAAACCCGTTGGTGTGTCTAAAAGTGTGTAAAGGAAACAGAATGAAAGGCTGCATGTGCGTACATGCACATCTTGCAGAGGTCATTACGGAGACAGATGACAGTAACAGTTGGCTCTAAACAGGAGAAGAAATAATTAGCTCTCTGAGTAAGAAGAAGCGTTATGTGTGCCTTAAAAAGAGGGAGCCTATTTTCTGGCCGACTTCAGTGTGAAAATAGTCTGGCACTGAATGCCTTCATGGTTCAGTCCAAGTTCTGTGTAGCGACGCTAATACGGAGCCTTTTGGGAATGGTGACAATGTGTCCTAGTCTCTCTGTGTGATTTCCTGTTTCACGTTGTTGGTAGCTTCATATATTTCCTCTGTGTCTTTTAAGCTCAAATCAGTAAGTTGTTCTTCTTAGCCAAAATCCTGCAAACTATTCAACAAGTGTGACACAATTAAGGATTTAACTGATTAACAAAAGCATATTAGCATGCAACAATAGTAAAGAACAGGAATTAATGAGAAAATAAAAGCTGTTAATATCTGTCTCTGTTTTGAGTTAGCATTGGTCACGGGAAGACGTCTTGGAACTAAGAACTACTTTTAAGAAGACTTCTAAGAAATAAATAATGACTAGAGAGGCAGCATTCTGACTATTTTTGTTTGCTCTGCAGTGACTGTTAGATTAGTTTCTAAAAACATGCATATACAGTATTTTTCTTTTCATTAAATGCGTTACAACTTAAAGTTCTTGCTTATTTTGGACTACAATAAGTACAGTACAGTAATGTCCTTACTTTAACATTCATGATTCCTTTGTTATATTAACAAGCCAACATATAGTCTGTGACATTCCTCAAATTTGCCACCGGCTAAAACTAAGGCACCGGTAGTCTCATGCAAACAACGGTCAACATTTCATTAAATCTAATGAAGGAATTTTAAAGAGTGAAGTTGCTTGATGCTCTATTTTCTCCCATCTACAATGTGTTGTTTTGCAGAAACCCACCAGTCGTTAATATGTATTTAAATGTGTCTGATGTCAAAGGGCATCCTGAGCTTGAAAAGCTAAAGGCGATCATTATTCATCCTTGAGGTCATCTTCTTTCAGATGACCCTACAGCTGAATCGTGGGCCCAGTCTGTGTGGCTTGTTTTATTCATGAAGCTCATTTTCTTTTCCATTCTGCATAAGTTTTCTGGCCAACACTGGTTAGCTCACTTAGGTGAGTTTGAACTCGCATGAAAAATGTTTTTTCAATTGGCATTTCAGCCCTGATAGCTTCTGCTGCATCCATAAGCCTGCTGGCCTCTCCACCTCCCATTAAGCGTAATGCAGGGTGGAAATGTCTCTCTTAACTCGCTGAGCACCTCTCAAATCCCTCAGAGACCAATAGTCGAAAATGACAGATCGGAGGGCGCCTCGGCATGGCATTTAAGGCTGCTAACGAGATAAAGCGGCCGAGCTTGGCACCTCTCACCCGCTCGCTACTCCTCTGTCCTGCTTACTGTCATCTGTGCGGCTAAAGAGCTTTAGTGGTGAAGCCCGTGAAGTGAGAGCCACAAGCCGACTTGGCTTCATCCCTCCATTGCCCCCTCCTCTTACAAATCTCCCTTCTCTCCTTCTCCTTGCTTTAATTCCTCCCACCACTGGCACATAATTAAAAAGTGCTGGGCTCAGTGCCCAAGTGGCTGAAGGCTATGAGTCACTCCCCAGGCTTGGAAGAATGAAGGATAAATCACCTGGGGGAGGAGGACTGGAACTTCTCTCCTCTTACACCTAGGTTCATTTGGGGGGGACCCTATTACCAGGCCCTCCAATTACCCTGTCCCACCGGCCTGAATTTATTTGTGCTTCTCCCCCACCACCATAAAATTATAACTTGCCGTAATAATTTCTTGCTTGATGCAGTCCAATCCAAGGTTAATAGCTGCCTAGCTGACTTTGAGGAGGCTGAAGAATGCCGGTGCTCCAGTGCTCTTGTCCTCCCCTCTTACTCCCCATCTACCTCCTCTTGTTTAGCCCGTAAAAGTAGCGCAGACATTGGGGAGTGGAAGTGCCTGCAAGGAGTTATTGTCCACTGCAACCCTATTAATGGTCCCCCAAAGTGTTGTAAGTGTCATTCTCATAGGCGAGACTGTCATTAAGTCTCTGATCAAACCTTGAGACCCTCACTGTTTTACTGCATTTTGGGCCCTGAACCGTATACAATCTTGAGGGACCTCACAGAATAGATTTGCATCTAATGAAAACAGCTCAGTAAAGAAGAGTTCCCATTAACTGCTTATGAATAAAAGTTTAGTTTGTGGAGCTTGTGCAGCTAAACCCCTCAGGTCAAGGAAACTCTTGATCAAGGAGAGACATCAGTTCATGTATACTGTTTTGGATTATTAGGTAGAAAATTATTAATTTGCAATTCTTTTTTGATGTACAGTTAGAGTGACTTAGGCATATAAACTAAAGCTGAAAAAAATGCGTGTTAGAACTAACGTAGTCCTGCATGCTAGCCACAATAGTCATATTTATATAATAAGAATTAAAAAAACTCTCGCTAGGATTTCCTAGCGAGATGGGCAAAAAGAAGAAAGCACAATGTCACAACTAAATACGAGTAGAACTCAAGTAGAATCAAAAAAGTTGAGAATTTATAACAAATAATTTGGAAAATCTCACTTTTTACAATCATTAGAACAAAATTAAAACATTGATCTAAGTATACTCTTGGTGCTTCCTTAGATTCTTAAGAGGCATAGTTGCAGTTAGAGGCTGGTGGTGATGAAACTGAGTGGTCTTGCTTTGACGCAATGCTCATGAAGATCTCTAAGAAACTGCTTTTGCTGTTCATCAACATCTGAACGGTTACCAGACCACATTCGAATATTTTTAAGTCCTCCATCCTGCAGAGTGATGTTATTCACGAAGCATTTAAGACAGCTGCCAGTTTCCCAGGAGTGGTATGATGTATTTTGGTTGTGTGTTTAATTGCATTGTCAGAGAAACTCTTAACAAAACCCGATAATTTGATCGTAGACTGTATAAGTCTCAGTTATTAGAAAGACTGAACAAATATGGCTTGTCTAGGACAGCCCAGTGTAAAATCAATATGACTGCTAAGCATGATGACAAACGGCTGCTGACATGTCCTTGACATGTAGCCACAGCTTGCCGTCTCTGCGTTGAACATGAACTCGTCTGTATTTCCAGGCCAAAATCTACAACAAAATGGCTGAAAAAGAAAAGAATAGCGCAGCGAACTCTATTTCCCCTTGATGATCTTTGATTGCTTATTGGCAAAGGTGAAAGATTTGAATTTATATTTTCCAATATTTTCAATAAATGCATCTAAACTAAGACTTTCCATGTCTTTGTCAACATCAGCTAGGGCTGCATGAGATTGAAAACTCTTGCATGTTATTAGTAAACATAATAGTGACAATGTCAGTTGCAGACATGTTCCTATCTTCTTTTATCCTCTCTGTCTCATCTGTGTTTCCAACACTTTGTGACCTTTAGCGTTATGGGCAATGTAATTTCTGTCCAGGCTGAATATCTGCTTCCAAGAAACTCTGTCCAAATGGCTAAATATGAGATTAGCATGGAAAAGTAAAGTTCATAAGACTTGGCATATATTAGCTGACAATGTTTCACTCCAAATTGTTCTACACTGTGGTTAAAAAACACATTCCAACACTGATACTGTGATGACGATTTATTCGAGAGATTTTATTCACCCTTCACATCAGCTGTACTTTTTTGAATTAATTAAAAATGAGATGTAGTATAGATATTGTATTGTAATTTTTATCTTAAAATGTAATGTTTTTCAGTGTTTTACTAGTTAAAATAACTTATTGAAATACTCGTCTTTCTTTAAATATTTTGTGGAATTGTCTTTGTGTTTGGAAAACAGGTACACGGCCTAAAGCTAATTCTGTATTGAGGGGTCCAAGGCTTGGAAAAGTTTGCAGTCCACACTGAAATGATGTGGTGGGACTTTAAGATATTTTTGACAGAAACAAATCTCTGCCAACTTCAATGAACTGAAGCAACGCAGTACATAAAAGTGGACCAAAATTTCCTCTACAATGACGTTGGAGACTGAAAAAGTCACACCGAAAAGGATTACTTAAAAGTTATTGCTGCCAAAGGTTGTTCTACTAGCTACTGAGTCATTAGCTTTTCTCATGACTGGATGAGTTTATGGGAGTTCTTCCATGCGAGTAACATTGCAGGGCTCATAAAAGATGGAGTGAAGTGTCCCATTCAGAATGGCTTGATCTGTTAAACCCTCTGAAGTGGAGCTGAGTTTTATATTGGTCAAAGCTTTGGTGGAGAGGATTTTGTGGGATGCTTCAGGATGCTTCTCCAGGGTAATTATACAAGGAGCATTCTAATCTCTCTCTCTTCAAGGAGAGATCTGGGGTCAGAAGTTCTTAATTAGGATGTTTACAGGAAGTTTGTAAAATGTTCTAATTATTTTGTCTGCTTTAGGTTTTGGAAATATATGTAAATATGTTGTTATGGTCAGAAGGGAAAAAAAAAAAAAAAACAGAAGTTCTCAAACTCAAACTACCCAGAAATTATTGTTACCAAGTTATTAAAACGTTAATACATTAAGACAATAGAGAAGCAACAAGTTATACGCTCCCAGATCTCCCTCTAAACCTGTGGGATTTTAGGAAACACTTTTTTATAGAAATATCTGGTCATTGTCTTAGCCATATTTGTTAAATAATGCAAGTAGTCTTTTAATAATAACAAATTAACTGGAAGATATTTGCATTCCTTTAAAATGTGTGATAGTTACACATCCTTTTTGATTTAAAAATTGACTCCAAAGATATTTGGTCAAACTTTTATATAAACTATTTGGTCCTCGTTTGGTTTTAGTGAAATCACACAGAAGTTGGTCTTTAAACATAGTTCATATCAATATCAAACTCAGTGGTTTGGTGCAGTTAGCTTGGTCACTTCTGTCCAACAGGCTTTATGAACTGGATTCAATTATTTTGTATTTAGATTTTAATTTCACCGTTTCATTGAATGTAACCTGCTTATGTGGTTTAATTATGTTGACATGATTTTGACTTATAGCATGTTTCTGTGCATAGCTGGAAATTAGTTGCATAAAGATGAGATGTTGTGAATTGTCCAAATGTAAATATGCTGAATTGAACAGAATTTGGCATTGCAGTGAATCATGAAGCCAAAAATCATCATATCACTTGCCTTTAAGGACAGTAGTTAAGCAGAAAAATTGGGAAACAATACATTTTGAGAAATGTATCAAGTTTGATTAATTTGCAGCAGTTGTGTCAAGTGAGAAAAAATAACATAATTTTGGTGATGTCATTAACTGACTTGGAGGTTCTTTTGAAGGAGAAGTTATCTTATATTGATGGAGTAGACAGTGATTTCAGAGACATTAAAAAAATAGTTTATCCTTTTAAATCAGAGATACTCATGCGATTGAAGAGTTTATGAAGAGCTGCAATATAAAAACTACTATTTGGATTTTCTGATGTTAGCAGAACAGCATGAGTACAATGCCACAGTTGCACACACCCAATAAAGAAGATGGTTTAGGAGGAGGGAACTGCATTCCAAGAAACGTGAAATGTTTGATCATTTATATCAAAAGTTCAAAATGATCTAATTTTATCATATTTTCATGGTGTTACTAAGCAGCGTTACATTTATTAAACAGCACCTTAAAATACCAAGTTCAAATTTGCACTTTTTGTAAATCAAAAGATGAAAAGATATTAGATGACTTACTCAACCAATAATTAATCTATATTTGTTCAACTGAATGCTGTGGCTGTCAGTGTTTCACTGGTGCCAGTTTAGAAACTGCCCTCTTGGAGATCCTAAAGCCCGCTACAGTATGCACAGTCATGTTTTGTTGTTGCCTCCCTTTGCGCTTCTGAGTCCGGTTGGGAGTGTGGGCTCTGTGTCTGAAATGATAAAAGGAAATAACCATAAAATGGTTTTCTTAATGACATAAGTGACCAGATAAATACAAGCTTTGCTACAAAACGGAGCAAATTAGACGTATAAAATTATGGTGCCATTAAAGCTAAATCATCATCTGCTCTTGAGGTTTAATTACAATACATGTCCTAATCCAAGTGTACATTTAAAGACCTCATAGGGAAGTTGTTTTGAATTATAACAGCCCATTTAAATGACATATTATGGAATAAAACCAACAACTAATGAGTTTTTTTGCACATTTCTTTTTGGTGCACCTTGATTCTGTAACATCAAAAGCATGCATATTGCTGTCTCAATCTTTTCTAAAATGCATAAGGGGGAAGAAAACTAATAAAGTGACATCCATTGCATAAAACAGGACATTTTTTAGAATTATAGAAGGTGAATGACATTTAGTGGGTTGTGTGTGAAGCCAATGTTTTTTGGTCACTCTGAGCCCATCTCTCACCTCTGCCTCTGCCTCTGTTTCAGATCCACATCATTGACTTTGATGATGAGAACAACATCATCAATAAGAATGTCCTCCTGCACCAAGCTGGAGAGATATGGCACATTGCTGCTAGTCCTGCTGATAAGGCTGTACTTTCCACCTGCTATAACAAAAGTGAGTTCTACAGTTTCAATCTGTTGCTTTTTACTTCATCCATGCTCTTCGTATTGTGTTAATCTTATATTGCACGACCTCAGTTATCTGTAATGTGCATGTGTGTTGTAGCCAAGTTGCTCTTGCAGCTGTGTTAGGAGTCGAGCTAGCAACAACTCTACAATAAACGGGGCCTGTTCAAGAGCAGGAGATGTTCCATGACTGTAAACCTAAAGTTTTTTCTTAAAGCTGCTGTTGACTGGGGACAATGTAAATGTACATAATTAAATAGGAGTTTTAAGACTGTCAATTCACAGCTTATTTAAGCAATTTTTACTTAATTCATTCAAGCAGAACAGTGGTACAAATGTAGTTTCTATCAACGGTAATTATAGTTTAAACATCATGATGACATGTATCCTAGTTTTTTTTTAGTTTTTTTTTTTTTAAAGAGTAATGCCTAGCTAATATTTTTAGATTCAGAAAATAAACATGTCAATTACTGCCTTTTCAAGTCTAAACACAGAGTCTCTGTGCAAGCATCATACTGAAGACGACAGCCATGTCAAGCAGGGACATGGGGTAAAAGAAGGTGGGACACGGGGTGGGTACCTCTGGGAAGGAGAGTCGTCTTTCACTCTGTGTCAGCCGAGTTTGGCACGCTTCAGCTCACAGGGTGACAGCCGCTCTGGACAATCAAACATGCACTGCTGCACACACCACCCACTCACATAAAATATATTTAATCATGAGCGCGCATACACATGAGCGTCACTGTACCATTTCCATACAGCCTTTCAGCGGCAACCAAAAACGTGTGAGCAGGCTTTTCTCTATAATGATTGCTTGGCCCATTACTCCAAAAGCAAGGTTGTCTAAAACCACTCAAGAGCATCAGCCACGTGTTTCTTTTTAATTTGACAAATAGGCTTAATGCCAGTGTTTTTTAGCCCAGAAGCCGCCTACACACTGTCAATATCTACACCAAAAAGAAATTAGGCTGGTTCGCTCTCTGTCTGTGCTTGTGATTGGTTTTTACACTCCAGCTTGAAACTTTTACTCCAATTACTGCACCAGTTCTACATTTACTCTCCTGCTTCCAATTAGCAGCTCCAGCACTGGCAAGGATGTGCCAAAATAACTCATTTCAGATGTGTGATTAGCAGGAAAGCATGTCCACATCACAGCATATTAGCAGCAGTCTGTCTCCCTTTCTGACCTTTTCATTCAGGTGTGTTTTTGTCACATGAGCTTTTATATCGGGTTCAGATCTGTGTCTCCGTGTTGTCTTCCTATAGCCAGTGACAGCAGGGTGGTGTCCTGTGCTGCAGTATGGCGGATGCCCTCCGACTGGGACTCGGGAAACCACGAGTCACCTGATGACTCTGCCCACAACCCTCAAACTCTGGAGCTGCTCTGTCATCTGGACGATAGTGCCCATAGAAATGCTGCCTGGTAGGTCTCACCTTGAAACAGAGAAAGTCCTTTAAATCAAATTCTTCTTGTGATTGAAAGGTAAACTATATAGGCTCTCAGCCGTTACTTAATGGCTTTTTTTTTAAATATGTCTTAGTATGTGCCAGTCTGGTAAGTATAAGGTTATTTGTACGTTTTTCAATTAAAGAAGTTTGTTGATCTTCAGTCAGTGCTTAACATCACTTGTTTTTATTATTGCGCCTAAAAAAAACTTTGTGGTAACAATCCAAAATGAGCAGCAGAATATTGAAAGAGAACATCTTAAACATTCTTTCTTTGTAACTGTCTGTCTAGTGCCCATTTATATAATCACATATTCAGCTTTATGATGAACATTTGAACATATATTTTAAAGTTTCGTAGAGGGTTTCCAAAATGCTTTTACGTATTTAAACATGTTTTTTTAAGTAACATAATAGTTACTTTCCTTTGCAGTTATACAATACAGTGACTATCTCACTCATTCTATTATGTTTTTGATGAAGTAACTAATAACTGTAACTAATTATTTTTTAAAGTAGCTTGCCCAACACTGAAGACAGATAGACTTTTTCCTATCAAGCACAAAGATGTCCTTCTTAAACCTTTTTATATAGAAATAAATATATATAAATATTACAAATCAATGTATTGAAATCATAGGATAAATATAGATTGTCAAATGTAAACTGATTGAAAAGATTATCTGTTTTTTTTAAAGTTGTTTTTTTTTCTACCACAACTTGGCAGACATTCCTTAGTCTTTCTAAAAAGTGTACATTTCTAAAAAGTATTGGTGTCAATTATTGTTCTTTACTGTCAACAGAGCTAATTTATTATTTTAGTTATGTAGTTAGAGAGTCATTCTTCTCTTCTACACGGTTTGTCTTTTTTTTTTTCTTATATATTGCACATACAATTTACAACCAAAAGTCATGTAAAATTATGAAGCATTAGTGCTGAGTGCGTTGCAGCACCCCCTTGTGGATGACGGGTCATGGACATATTGGAAAATTTGCAAAACAAAAATCCACAAATAAAACTAAAAAAGCTTGCCCCTCAAAAATGTGATCACTGCCTACAGTGAGTCAGATTGAAAAAGCTTTGGGTCCTTCTCTATATGTTTTTTTTTTTTTAACTAGCAAGTAAATATAAATATTAGAAATACGTGTTAAATTTAGTCTGTTTTTCATCTACTTCAGAATTGGTTGGTTCTCATTGTGTCTGCCACAGTCTGATTCATAAAGAGAAATTGGCTCATTTCAACGCAATACCATCGGTCGAATAGTTTACTGCAGTGGAAAAAAAAAAAAAAGTCAAATTACTCTGAACCAGCTTTTTGTTTGTTATAACGAAGCTCCAACTGTCTCACTCACTATAAAACATATACAATGCATTGCAGAGCCCTCTGCAGCAATGGTGCAACACATCCAGTGCTGCTGTTATCAGATGCAGTGAAACTCGTGTATTATTCGTTGAAACACAATCCCGGAGGATATTTTCGAACTATGTCGATCTGTAAAGTATATAAATAGACTTATCCAATAGGCAAACACCGAGACAGCCTTGTTTTCATTGAGATTCGAGTTTGAGATGTCCTGCACCAAAGTTAAGTGTCACTGAATGTTGAGGAGCCAGATGTTATGCTCTTCTTCACTGTCGCAAAAAGAATTGTTTCACAACATTCATGTACACATCAGATATTTTTGTGCCTTCGATCTAAAGTTTCCTCCAAGGGAAGGGTGACTTTTCCAATGCCAAGGGTGTACCTTTCCAAATTTGGTCCCTATTAATCAAAGTCAGCATGGATGTGTCACCAATGTACTGGAAGAAATGGTCAATGTTTAACCTCTATGGCTGATGGCTCACACAGTAAAACAAGCTCATTGGTTTATTAGGAAAACATTCAACATTCTTAAAAACATTTTTCTCATTTGCTGTTTGGGCATGAATGGTTCACAAGTCCATTTTTAACCACAATCTTCTCTTATTCTGTGAGTGTCAGTTATGTGTTGAGCTGTCCTAGTTGAATAAATCTCAAAGCAAAGTCATCACTGAGCTCTAATCATAACTAATGTGCAGGAAGCAGCTGATCCCCGTTCGTTGGATGGAACAGAGCTTCTGAGCAGGAGCAAAATGATGGTTAACTGCATCAAGTGCAGAAACATATTAGACATAAAGATGATTCCTTGACTCAAGTAATGACAAAACTATTGAGCATAAATCATTTGAGTGTATATTTTTTGCTTTTTAACATATTTTTTTTATATTACTCTTAAGTCCTAGATCAAACTTGTTTCAAAATCCAGAGGCCAAAGGTGTTTCCAACAAAGACATTGTCTCTTTGCAGTTTGAGTTCATGTTAGAATAAATCTGTTTTCTTAGTTTGTTCACTTTCAGCTCGTAGGCCCATGCTTGCAGCGTAATTAATCTTTGTTCCAAAATGGATCACTCCACTTCTTTTTTGTCACTAATGATTTTCTACACATCTATTTGAAATTTTTACCACTAAAAAGTTATCTTCTATCAAGAAACCAATCCATTTGGCAATCATCTGGACATATTTTTCTGCTGTTATTATATCATATACAATGTGGAAGTTCATGTCTGATTCTGAAGGAGGGACTTTAGGAAAGGTGATTTTTTTAAAATAAAAAAAAACACATAAACAAAGAAAAGGCCATTTTTGACATATTTATGTTTTAAACCTTTTAGATTTTTAGGCTCTAAAATATGACATTTGGCTTTTAAGTTGAGAAGAACTTAGAAGACAGATTGACAAGCCTTTAGTTCCTCAGAAAGTGAACCAGCCACATACTCCATTATACTCTGAAATGCATCTCGTCTTCATCTCGGGTGCTTTTGTGCGCGCGTGTTATTATTTTTCTCTGGATCTGACTATTGACTGGCCCACATCTTGGATTTTAGTCACGGCTCGATCTTTTTGTCTTACAGTCAGAGCTGTTCGCCATAACTCACTGCCTATGAGAATGAAAATCGATGGTCATTCCGCTTTTTACGCCGCCGTTCATCGTCTGCCTCATGATTGCTATCATTTTTAGACGCGCCAATCAGTTGGCGTACTGTAGCAGGTGTCTGCGAGGTAGAGATAAAGATTGGGAGGGAGGGAGGAAAAGCCAAGAGAAAAATGCAGAGATGTTAAATGTTTTTGCTTTTTGCTTGTTTTGTTGAGCTTGTTTCTTTATCATTCCCTCTAAAGTTCTATTTCAGGGTAAAGACTTTTGTTTTTTTTAGGGTTAAAATTAAAGTTACAAATATTTAACTTTGGCTAGGGATCAAAAAAGTTAATTATCTGTGTGTATATGTGTGAGAGACCAGGTCAGACGATGCTGTGGGGGTAAAGATTGATGGTTGTGGGCACCACTGTCTCAGCACCCTGAGAGCTATAACCCTCACAAGGGCATCACACTGTGCACATGCGGTCTATACGTGTGTGTTTCTGTTTTTTTGGGCTGTGAATTGGATGCTGTGAAGCCTGCACCCTATGCTGTGCACTATTGGCTTCCCTAGACGGATGGCTCTGGTGTGCCGCCCGCCTCCTCCATTTCTCTACAACATGCACACATCCTCTCTTGTTCTGATAATACTGGCAGCTTGCACCAATCTGTGCATGCTTGTGTGTGTGAAAAGACAAAGAGTTTGTGTTTTAGGGGTTTTTATTTTTACTTTATTTTTGCGTGCGTGTTTGTCCACCTGCTCCATGTGTGCTTGCATCCACTGTAGCGTGTCTGCCTGTTTAGCTCACACGTCCTGTCCCTTCACTCCCGCTAACAATAACCCTTTCTCCTTCCTCAAAAAATCCCCTCATTGTTTGGGCGGGCAAACATTTGAGCCTGTGCTCCGTTGTGAAGCGTGCGCTGAATAAAAATGCAGGCAAAATTTTTGTGTGTGTGTGTGTGTGTGTGTTTATGCGTTCTCCGTGGCGATTTTTGCCCTCTTATTCCTCCTTGTGCACTTAGTTTCGATTGGGAGCCTTGCCAGTTGACTAAATTGATTCATGTGGAGCCATTTGAGCCAATCGGCACGCTAAGAGGGAATGGCAGAGCGCAAAAAAAAAAAAAAAAAATTCTAAAGATGGAAAAAGATGGCTATGGTACAACTGTGTGTTTGATCGTAGAAACGTGTTCTCGTTTTTGAGCAAAAGTTATTTTTCTTTAATAGTACATGTCTTGGGCTTCTTTTATTACTTTTTTTGCAAAAAGATCACAAGTTTTGGTCTGTTTTTATTCCTTGTCATCCAAAAGAGTGTATTGCATAAAATAGGATGCATTATTGTGTTAACAAAACCAGATTTTTCTTAGCAATATAAAATTAGTGCTGCTGTTTAGAGAACATGTTGTTTTAACCAGGTTATTTACAACATATTCATCTTGTCTTCATTTTTTTTTTAAAATGCTACTATTTTTGACTTATCTTGAACTGTGTAAACTACTAAAGTTAAATTGGGAAAAATACTATTTTACTTTTCCATTAAGCTTTATAGTTTTGTAAGAAGCTCTGAAAGCCAGTTGAAGTTTTAGAGCAGTGTATGGTGTGAGCATCTGCTACCTTGAGACTATGTCCAGTTGTCTAAATATTACATTAACGTGAAAAATGAAAGTTTATCACACTCGGAATATATTGAATAACAAGTTTTTCCCTCTAAATAGTTCTTTGCGATATGAATATAACACACATTGTTATGACAATGATGACACTTTTGCGATATATTGTGCAGCCCTAGTATTTGGTGCTTTTAAGACCACATCTTTTCCATAATTAATACCCAGGCATATTTAAAGAATGCAGTCTAAAATCATATCTTGCATGCGTTTTAATGACATGATTCACAAAGACGAGGCTAAAACTACTGGATTCTGAGGCTGTTGAAGTTATTGGACTCCTTACTATGAGTTTTCATGTAAAATAGGGCAAAACTGACCAACTCCTCAATCTTTTGATTTCCTGTTATCCTTGATGCCAGAAAGATGTTTTGTTTTGTACAGTTGGAGAAGATTGCTCTGATTTTGTAGACATACACCTGTAACCCTATAATATTAAGTGTGCAATTGCTTAATATATGTTTTTGAGACTTCTGTTTATTTTACAAAGATTGTGTTTTCTTTAAACCTTACTACCAATTATATAGCCATGACCCCTCTGGTGAAGGTCTCAAATATCTCAAGTGAAACAGTCTAGTTTTAATCAAAGTCTGTGTATGCCTTTTAAGAAGCCTCCAAAGTTTCTTTTTTTTTTTTCTTTTCATTGAGTAAATTTAAGAATTTTCTTTTCTTAATTTCTCTATAAATTTGTCTGGTTGCAAGATTCAAAAGCTGGCCAAGTCGGGAATATAATCCTTACCCATTAAGGTTGATGGAAGCAAATGTTTGAGCTTCATTGAAGTGGAAATAAATTTTTTTTCACCAGTTCTTAAAGAGTTTAAAGTGGTTTAGTTTCCTGACCATTATTTTTTGAATAACACTTTTAAGGGAATCTTTTTCAGAGCTAACATTGTTGATTGGTAAAATACTTTATTGCAAAGAGAAGTTTTTTAATAAGACAAAAAAAAAGACAAAAAGACTGATTGTGTTTTCCATGCAAGGACACTACTCTGTTGGATAAAAATAATCTCCTGCATCTGTTCTCACTACAGTACAGTAGAGGAAGGATCGTCTGTACTTTACAGTCCACTATGATGAGCATGTTGTGGAGTGTTTTTTGCTTTTGCACAAGCTCTTGAAGTTCCAGAGTTCAGAGTCACCCATCTCTATTAATTTGTTTACCTCATTTGTAACATTGGTTTTGCATAGAAAATACATTAGGTGCACAATTATTAGCCAAGTGTTTTGTTTTTTTTGTTTTTGTTTTTTTTGAGGATTATTTTTACCAATCACCAACTAAAATGTTCTTGGTTAATCCAAAATGCTAATAAACCTCAAACATTGCTTACGAAAGTAAAAGTGACGTTTGTGCTTTTTTTTGGAGAATATCTGTAGGCACACAATTATTGGGCAAAATCATTATAGAACTAAATGGAAAAACACACGCTTCTGCATCTTACTCCATTATTTTCATCTGTTTAAGTGGGAATTATAAACAAACAACTCAAACCTTTCCAAAAAATATTTCTGATCAAAATCAATGACCAGTAAATCCATCCTCCTTTTCAATAACGGTGATAAGCCGTCTATTCATGGATTCTGTCAGTTTCTTGATCTATTGACGATCAGCTTTTTGAGCAGCAGCAACCACAGCCTCCCAGACACTGTTAAGAAAGGTATACTGTTTTCCTTCACCATATCTCCCATTTAAGAACTGCCCTCAATTTCTCAACTGGGTTCAGGTCAGATGAGGAAGGAGGCCATGTCATATGTTTTTCCATCTTTAACGCATTCACTGGCTACGCAGCCACTTGGATGGATGTGATGGAGCATTGTCCTGCAAAAGAATCACTTTCCTTTAGAAAGATGCAGACTTCTTCCTGTACCACTGCTTGAAGAAAGTGTCTTCTAAAAACTGGCAGTAGGTGTGGAAGTTGACTTTGAGCCCATCTCCAACACAGAACGATCCAACCAGCTCATCTTGAATAATATCATCCTGTACTACTGCCCCATCTTACTGGTGTCTGACATGAAGTGGAGCTTTGTGCTACTGATCCAGCGATGGGCCCATCCACCTGGTCCGTCAAGAGTTACTCTCATCAATCCACAAAACCCGTGAGAAACCTGTCTTCACATATTTCTTGTGTGTGGCGGTGGTCGGGTTTCAGCTTTCCTTGCCTTTGCCATTTCTCTGAGTTCAGAACATCTTCTTGTTATATGGACTGCAGATATGTTGTAGTTGGCAGAATTGGAATATTATGGGTTCCTGATAGCTCTTCTGACATTTGGTATTTTTTTAAATTTTATTTTCAGACTCGATTAAACCTTTGTTTAGGCCTATTTTGCCTTAAGGAAAGAATCTGTTTAATAATTATGAACACCTTGATATAAGGTGTTGACCTCCTTAGGCAACACTGGAATTGTCTCTGAGTAAATTATCATCCAAGCTCTGTTAATAGGAGCCATAACTGTTTAAATAAGCTAAATTATGTATTTCATAAAGTATAAAATTCTTTCAATAATTCTGACTTTTCCACCATACAAAGAGCTCAATAGTGCTGCTAAAATTTCCATCCTTCAGTGTTCCTGAATGGGCTTTTACATAGATACAATGAGCTTGTTTTTGTGTTTGGATTTAACCTTCTCATCTCACCTCTCATGAGATAGAAAATGTTCTGTCTGATAACCTTCAAACTCTGCTACAATAATGCAATTTCATTTTTCAGGAACTTAATTCACAAAATCTTGATAAAGGCAAATTAAGAAAATAAGAGTCACACATAGTAGTTTTCATGAATTTCATCTACATACTTGCAAAAGGTGTCACTTAGTTTGGCACTTTTTTACTTGGTATGCCTGTTAAATCCTGTCCAGAAGGAGGAGGGCAACACCCGATGTGTTTGTCTTGTACATACTGGGATTTAATTTGTATACATGCAAAGCATAGCATAAAAGGAGAACAATCTGTAGAGCAAGAGACGTATAGAAAGACAAAGAGAGAGAGAAATGCATCCCTTCCCTCGACTTAGATGTATGGGGCTGTGAAACCCCCACAGCTCTCCTTGACAGTATTTCCATACTGCTTCAGATGCTAGCTTGTTGCAAAACTCAAGGTCAAATGCATGTAACTTACAGTGTTTAATAAGAAAGAAAGCCGATATTAGACACCGCTCAGTAATTGTCTCCGACTCTCTGCTGTTGCATAAGATAATTGATACTTTGGGGAAAAATGTGAAGTGCAAATCCCAAAGTGGTGAGTATGTTTTAATTGGCCCTATGGTGTCCTGATGAATGTGTGTTTTTGCATCAGTGTCAGGGAGAAGGTAGCAATCTGTTGTCTTTTTTTAAGGTTTCTGTGTTAGCAGTTGTTTGCACTTAGGCTGATTCCTCACGTGTTTGGCACCTGCTGTTCAATTTTTAAGATGGGGCTGTAGGTGTTGGGTTTGTGCTATTCTTGGTCCAATGTTCACCTTCAGTGAGTTATATAGTAAGAACCCATTTTACAAACCTCACAAATTTCTATGTACTTATTTCCAGTCATATATATAAACAACCCATATCTGTCTGTTTTAGACGACCACAAAGTGCTGCACCACTATAATGTGTAATGGAAAGAAACCAAGCTTTCTTTTTTTTTTTTTTTTTTTCAAATAAAACCATAAACAGTCTGAGTGTCACTGAAACCTGTAAATCTATCTGTGAGTAATTTATTCTCAGTATAGATGGATTTGTTCTTTAAACATAATGAAAAAACAACTATATTAATGACTTTATTTTAACAATGAGTGTCTGTGTCCATCTTTTATCCAGCCTGTTTCCCAAACAAACCTCTTCTTTGAAATTGGCAGGTTTGACCCCAACAGTTTGCTTCAGGTTAAGTTCTGGCTCCTGAAATCCAAGTTTTAAAACTAATATTAACTACTGGTTTTTGCTTCTAAAATATTTTTGGGGTTGACTCTAGGCATAAATATTCCTTTGTCTTCTGAAAATGAATTAAAGTAAATGTGATACAGCCCTAAAGGCGAATAAGTTTGCATGCTGGGTGTGTTTACGTCTGTGTTTTTGCATCCAGAGTCCATGACTGTTTGCTCCTCAGGAGGGCAGTAAAAGCCGTCCCTCAGCAGCCTTAGATTTACAGCCCTAATAAACACAGCTCCGTTGCCCCTCCTCTACTTCTCTCAATCCCTCCAGCGCTCTGCTTCGCCTCTTCTAATGGCGCTATCTATATTTGAAACTTGGACTCAGTCCAACAGCAAACTCTAACTTGGTCATTTGTTTTATCTCTCTCAAACACTCT
Source organism: Poecilia latipinna (assembly GCF_001443285.1). Taxonomy (NCBI): domain Eukaryota; kingdom Metazoa; phylum Chordata; class Actinopteri; order Cyprinodontiformes; family Poeciliidae; genus Poecilia; species Poecilia latipinna. The sequence continues at coordinate 76,524 of NW_015114548.1, forward strand.
CATCGTCTCTCAGACATAAGCATTGTTGTGGCTTCTCCAGGTTGACAAATGAGTTCAAGAAAATGAAGTGTCTAATTGATGAACTTCCTAAATAATGGGCATCATTTACTAAGCGTCTTGCGACTCTGGTTTTATAGCTGTGTCAGAATTAGACGACCAAACCTACAAGTAATCCAAATTTACACTGCATTCAGTCCGGATTAAAACATAATTATCTTTTAAGATAAAAATTATAACATTTAATCAACACTGAAAATGGGAACATTTTTATGACCATAGTTATATTTGGCTCGTTTGAAGGTCGCTGACTTTATCTTGCATGGTAAGACTGGGAGTTAAAGAACTGCTTTGTCTGTTGGGTTCTTCTGTCTTGTCACTGTTTCCATCTTTATTTAGCTATGTGAACTAAGAGAAATGATGAAAAGTACAGATGTGATCCAGTCTCCAACAAGGGAGCAATGAAAAACTCAGCAAGTGGCCCTGTGCTCATAATATATGCTTTAAGTAGAGCACAGTGAGGACTTGCAGCTCCACGAGGCATGCAATAAAGAATCAATACTCTGCAGACGGTTGTATGCAGGGAGCGATCAAAGCAAAGTATGCAGTAAAAGCTATTTTTTTAGCGACGGTGAAGCAACCATGTGTCCCACTCTTGTGGCATTAGATTGACAGAATTGGGCTGCAGGATTTGCCAATGAGTACTCTCTCATTTATACAAGGCTGTCACTTTTATTGGCAATGAATTTACTTCCAAAAGTATAATCAGAGAAGACTGCAGCAGGTGAGATGCATAACAGCCAGCAACACAAATCTGATCTGGACTGTTACACTTGGAACATGGGTAAAACATACATAGGCTCCAGGTCAGTCAGCCCCATTCCCCTTTCACTAATTTGAACTTCCATTTTAGGCTTTGCTGTGGGAAAGAAACCGTAGCCCTGCAGTGAACAATGAGGAGGGTGGAAGCAGCACATACATGGGTTTGATTGAGACCACTAAGACCCTCCTCCTGGCTCCAATTGGTTGTTTCTGTGACCACGTGGTATATATTTGTACACATGGCAGTAGGACCACAGGAAGAAGGCAGGGGAAATATTTTTTTTCTCATATTATACCTTCGTATTATAGTGCTGCAATATATCAACAAATATATAAAACATACATTTTTATAAAAGCTACCTATTGTGGCATTTAACCGTGGGAGAGTGTGTGCGCCGTCCATTCCCCTGCACATGACTAGACTTGTGTGCTAGTCATGCATCTCTGAATTTTTGTAACTCACCATGGATTATGCACATCATCTTTCACTCAAGATGGACGGTTTTGAACGTTCACCTCTGCCTGTTGCAACTCCCTACAGCTTTGTGGCATCTGTTGCAGATGTCAGAAGTTCTGCACTTGGCACTGCCTCCCGTTCAGCCTGCTGCACTTTTGATTTCTGATGGCTTAGTCCAGCACCTGCCTTGATGGCTGCAGCTACATGTTCATTTTTATGTGGTAAATAGTGTTCGCATTTGTAAAATTCACAAGATTTTTTGTTAACGGTGACCAATCACTGCAATGGTCTTTCAGAAGTAGAATCCATTTTTATTTTGTCCGGCCATAAAAATTTCACTAGAATAGCATGCAATTGCATGCAGTCAAAATGGTCTCTAATTGTGACCCAAATAGGTAGAAATGATCGTATGTCATTTGTCCCATTCACAATAAACATGACTTCCATTTTTCTACGAAAATTTACAGTTTTAGGAAAACCCTCACAATGGATTAGTTTGTCTACATAGAGAGACTCAGCGCATTTCATCAGGAGGAGATGATCTCACCATAACAAAATTGTTTGAAATATTCTAAGTAATTAAAGTCTAGCCTCTGAAATTTGGGGCATTTTTCCTCATCATTTCCCTCACTTGCTTGTAACACTTTGGGGTCATTGTATCCCATTCACTAATGAGTCTGTTAGCATAACTTCTTTGATCACTCTGTGGTAAACAGTTGTTTGCTGACAACATGCTAGCTAATCTTAAAACGGCAAGATAACAGCAGGTAACCGTAGCAACCGGTGATGGTTTAAAGTCAGTTTGCATGCGGACCGTTCATGTTTACATACAATTCTTCTATCCTTCTATAGTTAGTGCTTAAGCATTCTCAATAATGTCTTCCAATATCATATAATTATTTTGTTATTTTTAAATTTCTTGTCAACTTTTTATCTTTTTTTTTTTTTTTTTTTACACAAAAACACAGCGGGCTGTTGCCCTAGTACCCCTACCACTGTCATTTTTGAATGACATTGCATTACACTTTTTTTTTTTGATTTTCTGTGAACTGATGAGATACTACCCATTTCTTACCCATTTGAGGTAACAAATAAGGCACCTCAAATGGGATTTTAAAGGGTTTTTTCATGATCTGCCTGAAACATAATTTACAGCTAATGAAAGAGACAAACTTTACTGAAAACTCCTTTTTTATACTGTTCCTATGTTTTCATTAGTGCTAAAACTGTTGACCTCCAGTTGCAAATGTTAATTAAAAGCAGTCTATTTATGGTTTATTTTGAATGGTTCTATTGTGTAATTTAGAAATTTCTGAAGTGCTAATAATAAGGTGCATTGAGTAGGCCACTGCGTGGGTAGTGGGCCATTACCTTAATGTGCTAGATCACATCTTTCTGTTACACTGTGTGGATTACATGTAAATATAACCAAACTCTGTGCTCTTATTGACCATGACTCAGGTCTTCTGAGTGTTTATAAGCTGCATGTGTGTCCTTCTGCATTTACAGCGTGTTGTGGGAGCCCATGGGCGATGGCAAGCGTGTGATTTCATTGGCTGATAACCATGCGCTGCTCTGGGACCTCCAGGAGAGCTCCACACAAGCCACGGTATGAGACGCACACACACTGAAAATCACATTCACACACACACTTATTATTTGAGAACCAAGTTTTTATTTTTTATTTTTTTCATCGTTTTAACTGAAACATATTTTCACTGACAAAACAGCTGCTTACACTATTCACACATGTTCATATAAAGTATTTGCAAAGATCTACGTTAGAGCTCCTGTAACAGCCACACTTCTGCCCCATGCTGATTGTAAGACTCTTGTGTCAGAACTGAGAAATCAGTCCATCTCTGCATTATTCGCCTGCAGCGTGGTTCGTTTCATTCTACAATGTTTTATTTCTCATTTAAAACATACAGAAACTTCTTGTGATATTTTTATAAGAATTATGTGCTGTCTGACTCTATTGCATATAATGTGGGGAAATCATGCTGTGCAGCAGAAATAATTGTCTTCGTAAGACATGGGGATGAGCAGGACACAGTCATGTGGCTTGAACAAAACGAGTTATGAACTTTGCCTCTCCCTGTGCACAGCTGTATTCATGTTGTGTTTAAAATGTGTGAGAAGAAAGAAACTTACGAAAAGAACATAATTCAAATTGTATGGTGATAAAAGGGTGTTCATGAATGAAACTAATCTTAATGGACCTGAAGCCAGAGTGTACCGCAGCATCTCTAAATTGAAGTCACTCTAATTTCACGTTAGAACCTCACAGAGGTTTTGGGATTTTTATAAAATATTGACAGAATGCTTTGTTGAAATATCTTTTACTACAATGAAAGCTGCAAGTCCTTTCAGGTGTTTCTACATGCTTGGCCAGTTTAGAAACTAAAATATTCAATCTTTGAAAAATAGCTGCAAATTAATCAGACAGGAGGGAGAGAATCTGCGAACAATACATTTATGTTTAGATCTGGACTTTGACTGGGCCATTTAACATATGAATATGCTTTATAAAAACATCACCCCCACCTCCAAAAGAAGAAAAAAAAAAAAAACATAGCTTCAGTTGCATGCTATTCCCATGCTGGATGGGGAACTTCTGCCCAGTTTAGCAACTTCTGAAAGGTTTTGTTCCAAAATATGTTTTAAGTCAAAATGCTTAATTTTGATGTCATCTGAGCACAAAACACAGCTATTATTCCACGTTAGCAGTGTGTTCCCTTCATGAGTTAATGAAACTGCAAACAAATGGTCCTATAGCTCATTCTCAGGTTTTCCATGTAGGCAAGACAGATGCAGCTAACATAGTTAGTAGCTGACCGGTCGATCTGTTCCTCCTTTAGATTTACAGTGTCCCTTTACTCCCTTATGGCTGCTTCTGTTGGTGGTAATTAGCTCCTCCAATTGTTAGAAAGACTAACTGGTGCTTCATGACATGACCAAAGCTTTAGATATTGTTTTAGAATTTCAGCTATAAACTTCTCCACAACTTTATGCCTTTTCAGACACACCTGTCTGATGTGTTCATTGGTCTTCATCATGCAGTTTATTGTGGTATATCCTCTTACAAAAGTCTCAGCCCTTCATGGAAAAGCTGCATTTCCACTTAGAAAAAAAATATATCCACTTGTGGGGCATAATACCTGATTGAGTGACATTTAAAGACATTGAGCTGACTTTTATTTTGGGGTATCAAAGTTAGGAGTTATTTCAAATTGCACACCACACTTATCAGATTTCTATTTATAAAAATAGTCCAAAACCATCTGGTCCTTTTCACAGTTTAAACCCCTTTTGTATCAGTAAGAACATAACATCCAAATAAAATATTTAGAAACTTATTTATTTTACCATCGAAGCAAAATGTACAGATAAGCCATGGGAATACATCTGCAATGGACTGTGTTTTGTCTAAAAGTGAACAGAAAAAAAAATGATGTTGGCCAAATACTAAATTAAGGGCTGTCGAAAGTTCTCCATGAAAGTATTATGAGATTGAAATAAGAGTGGGACAAACCCCAAATATTGCTCAACGCTGCCTGTCAGAGTCGCCCCTGGCTGGCAGAAATACATATTAATGACTCTTAATACAGAGAAAAAACAATGTAACTAAATTAAGTGTAAATACTTGTGGTCAATTTGTCTGTGGTTGTGTCCTTCATAATGCAAGGTGAAGAGGCTCTTCACTGTAAATTCACCGTCTCCAACTTGCCAGCTTTGCACTTAGAAAGGCCATTATGTGTATTCAAAGCCACAAAATAATGGCGTGTGTCATGTGTGAATGCATTTGGGGAAGAACTAATCGAGTTGTGATGTGTCAGCCGGCTTTTGTGGATGTGTGTGCATGTGTGTGTGGGGGGGGGGGAGGGGGGGATCCATTAGAAGCCAGATGTGATGAGAAATATGAAGTGTATGACTCATTAGTTTATGTAGATTCACATAAAGGGCAGCAAACTCGCATGCAAGCACAAGTCAGTCTTGGAGTCTAAAAGTCTGTTAGACTCTTTCTTATTGTTGTTCAGATAAATGGAAGGCTAAGACCTCTCACTCTGTCCGAATATTTGCCAGGGTTACTTATGTTGAGTTCTAGGTCATTTTATTATTAAAAAGGAAAGGGGGAAAAAACAGGTTGATATTTTACATCACCTACTCATCTTCAGTTTGTGTCCCAAAACTAATATGTACAGATATATTAGTTTAATAATAGCAGCAGAGGAAGTGAACAAAGCCATTCAGTCCATGTTGGCCACACTTCCAAATATTGAGCTATTGAAGAGCTGTAATTGCAACAAAGTGTGTTTAAACATGGGGCTGGCCCAAGGGAGCTAGGCACGAATGCGCACTGCACTTTTCAGTGAAGGTTGTGTATTATTTTCCCTTCGATTCTACAATAATTCAGCTAAAATACGTCAAGTGTGGCTGTAGTGTGACAAAATGTGGGGAAGTTATAATCATTTGCACAGAACTGTGTAGGTCAGTCCAGCACGTAAACGAGTGGATCACAGAGATGATCCATGTCTGTGAAACAGACACCAAACAGAACAATTGATATTCATGCTTTCAGGTAAACATGGGCATGAATGTGAATGGGAGAAATATGATGAGAAGGAGGGAGGAGGAAGGAAAAACGTGTCGATACAGGATCCTGCTGATTGCAAAAGTAAATATAAGAACGGAGGAAGACTGAGCCAGGATAAGGAAGGAGTGTGGAGCTGATGAGGAGAAGGGGAATGTAAAAAAGGAGGGAGAGCTAGGCAGCCAAGACAAATTCCTCCACTGCTGATGAGAATGCTAATCTTCTTACCTCCCTCCCTGCTTCCTTTTTTTTTTTCATCCCACTCTCCTCTCCTCTTCAGTCTGTCAGAGTGTGATGTGTTCATCTCTAGTCATGTCCAGCACAGCACGGATCTCTCGCTCTCTCTTTTCTCTTTCTTTATTTCTCTCTTTCTCTCTGTGTCTCTCTTTCTCTCTTTGTCCCTCTTCTTCACCCTCTCTCTTTTTCTCTCTCTCTCTCTCTCCCTCTCCCTCTCTCTCTGTCTCAGGCCTGGCCTGGATTAGTGGCTCTATGAGTTGGATGTGGTAGTGTGTATGCATTTATAAGAGAGGATTGTGGGTTTAAGCATGCCAGTGTGCATTGTTTTTGTGCCCATGATGTGTGTTTGCAGCACTCATCAGTTGGATTCGCTGGTGGAATTGAGGACACCTACACACCTTGTCCCGCACATCTGCTCTCACACAAACTAATGCGCGCACACTGAACCATCGGGGTGTGAAGAAAGCATGACTGCATGGTGATTTGATAGAAAGCTCTGCATTAGAGCTGCTTGCCTCCTAAATGAATGCGTCCCCTAGTGTTGTGTGTACTGCCTTGTTAGGGCCCCTAATTTGGTTAGCGAACTAATAAAGCTGGGAAGCTGGGATGCACGAAGCTCCAGCTTTGCTGTTGAACCATTAGTGGAGCAGGATTCCTGCAGAAGTTTTCTTTCTTACTGGTGCTTAAGAATGCTCATGTTCTCCAAGGAGGGGAGGGGAGCTCCTACTTCTCTGTCGAATACAGGCTGTGTCTTTCCTTAAGTTACGTGAAAAGACATTTAGATATGTGTGTGCATGTGTCCTTTGGCACATTAAAACCATATTTATAGATGATAAACCTAATCTGGTTTATCCTTTGAATGGACCCTTTGGTAATTACTAGACTAGCTGTCCAGCATTTATTGCCCTCATTTTAAGTGGTTAAAACATCTTCAAAAACAGCTTAGTTGCAAAAAATCTAATTAAAGTTAAATAAGAAGGGGAGTATTGAATCAAAGCTGTGTAAGTAGTCTTGAAATGATGACTCACTAAAGATTAAATTTCACTTTATGTTTAGGTTAGAAAGCATCTCTCTGTCTCTGGTGAGTGGGTTTTACGGACTTTTTAGCAGACCTCCGTGTTTTCCTACATCGGTTGAAATTTGTAGGACATTTTTTGAATACAGACCCCTGAAATAAATAAAATGTCCTAAAATTTTTTGGAATTTGGGTTGGTAGGGTTGCAATCAACTTCTTTGAGCTTTACATAATGTTAAAATGTTAGTACCTCATCACAAACATACCTGGAGTGATTCTTTGATTCATTCATACATATTTGAGTCTTTCAGCTGTGCAAAACGTCTGAATGGACAGACACTGATTTTTTTTTTTGTCTGAAACGGTACTAAATGTAACAAGAGAGATGCTGTATTGGCAACAGTGGGGTGACTATTAGTAACTGCAAATGTACAGACATGACAGTCAAACCTCTCTCAAAGCAGAGAAAAAGAGGACAGTCGTTGATTTTTAGACCTTTTCTGAGGTAGATAAGATCGGTGCATAAGATCGGGTTCACATGCAAGTATCGGCCTATCACCGATCTCCCAAATTTAAGGAAATTGGGGCCGATTTATCGATGCGTCCTACTATAAATACCTGGTAAACGTAGATATTTATGCTCGACAGTGAAACCAGAACATTTGAGTCTGGAAAAGTGTACAATTTTAGTGTTTCCTCTTGAAACCTCGCAGTCCAACTTAACAACTGACAAATGTCTACCATTTCCTGTTTTCTGCACCTGTACAATTCTTCTTCCTTTAATCCCTCTTGCTTTATTCCCTTCCTTTTCTCCTCTCTCCTTCTCCATGGGCCGCTCACCGTCTCCCCCCTCTGTCCTCCCTAGCTGAAATAATGAGAATGTACCAGGGAACAGTGTGGTGACGGACCGATCGATGATCTTTGCTCCAGCAGCCAGGGATGGGAGAGGAAGAGGGAGGGCTGGAGAACTGGGAGAGGGAGAAGGATGAGAATAAAAACCTGCAGACAGTCAGGGAGCAAAGAAAAATGGAGTTGGGTTCTGCTTTTTGGAATTGTTAGATGCATCACAAATTTTAGGGAAAGATATTATCCAAAGCGAGTCTGCTGCATTAATTGGATTCTATTTTTCAAGAAAAGCCCTACGAAGCAATTTACTTTATAAATCAGAGGGTTTGAAGCATTTTGGCTTTCATTAAATTCACCATCATTGTTTTTATTTGAAATCTATCTGACAAAATATCCAGGGACAAGCATGTCATCCTGTTTGAGAAACCTCAAATGCTCCAGTTTAATCGGCCTTCACTGCGCTACTTAATTTCTACACCAATTCACGTTTGAAAAATAAATGACATAATACATTCCAGTGATCCTCAACCAACCTACACAGCTTTGATTCAATTCTTCACACTAATCAGTTTTAAGCGTTCTCAGAGCTCAGCAGATCTTTTCCAAAATAAATGGTCTTGTGTGTAAATCACCTCCAGCAAAGCAAAAAACTACCTCAATCTCGTTAACGCACACAAATTTAGAGGAAACTATTGATTAATGAAAATTTCCTGCAGCGCTGGTCTCCACCTACCACACATCATTTATTTGAAAGACCAATGGGAATCCATTGCAGGTTTGATAAAAGGTAACTAAATCATTACTAAACCAGGAGGAATAAACTCAGTATCTTCACTACTAATATTAAACTTTTTGTCTCTTTCAAAACCAATACTAGCTCACAATGAAGTAGCAAAAACCTTTCAAAGTATTTTTGAGTCTTAAATTTGGAGTATAAGTCACAGAATAGAGAAAAAAAATCCCTAGCCTGAGTAAGAGCTTTTCGCAAACTCCACAGGCTTACTTTGAAAAAACCTGGAAGAAAAGCACTAAGAAAACACTAAAAAAACTTGCTGAATGTCCTCAAGTATTCAGTTCATCAGAGTTGAGTTTTCTGCCTGGAAGGTGGAAGCTTTCAAAGGGGAGGTCTTCTAACAAAGGTCAATGCTACAAAACTTGTGTTATTCAAAGTCAAGGTTGTAGAACTACAAAAGTGAAGAGGAATCCCCCGCAAGTTTATTAAAATTGAAGAGCTTTATAGATAAGCTATGAGTGAAAGATAAGCCATAGCAAAAACAGAATTGAAGAGGTTCTGCTTTAAATTAGTTGTAAAATAGTTATGAAGTAAAATAGTTAAAAAAGATACATATTCTGTAACAGAAAAAGTGAGTGATCATGAAGGCTGAAGTTTCTCTTCTTTCAAATAGAAGTCCTTTTTTTATATGAAAAATCAATAAACTTTATGTGTTAGTGAGCATTTTTTCCTCAGTAAACATATGCTGGCGGACGTCTTTTTGAAAAAAAAAAAAAGGAAGCTATAATTAGGTGAATTATGTGAGTAAAATAAAGTACACCGATCACAAATCTGCTACCCACTGAAGGTGCGCGGTTTCTATAGTTCTTAATTAAATCCTCTTATTACTGGTAACTTTTAAAAGACCAAGGCGGCGAATAAACTTCTGCTGGTATGACATTTTGACAATATGAAATCTGTGAATAAAAGTGCCACAATATTATGTTTTAATACTAACATTTCAACAGAAATGCATAATATGATCTAACTCCTTTTATTTAAAATAGAAATGCAACACTTATTTTAGTTGCTTGCTGGAGAAAACTTCTGTTTCTAAGGCGTGTAATTTGAACAGTTTTAAACTAAAAATGGTATGACAGTTAAAGCAGTTTTGAAACCACATGAACAAATCTTTTGCTTTTATTAGCATCGGCTGAACAATGAAATACAGCGTCCAAAAGTAAACCTTAAAATGGTTCCTTTAGGAATATATTTTAATCTTGATTAAGGCAGAGAGAAAAAGCTTCTTATTATTCTGACTGAATGCACTGTTCCTGCTGAACTTGTCACATGTATTTAAGTGAAACTTCCATGGATGCTCTGACAAGTTAATAAAGGTCTTCCGGTGTGCTGCAGGTCTCCAGCACTGCCACCCTCGAGGGTAAAGGTCAGCTGAAGTTCACCTCTGGCAAATGGAGCCCCCACCACAACTGCAGCCAGCTCGCCACGGCAAACGACACGACCATCCGAGGCTGGGATCTTCGCACTATGAGGTGAGCTCCATTACCGGAGGCGAGTCTGAAAATGTAAAACTCCTATAAAGCCTTATGCCTTACACGTATTTGTTTTACTTTATTTCAAATACTTCAATTGTTTATTGTCTAGGGAAAGACGAGTTGCAATGTTTTATTGCAAACACCACGTGGCTCTTACGGTTTCTTTATATCAACTGTCTCACTATAAAGTTTATGGAATTTGCTCGATTTAGCAAATGAAACATCAAAGTTTGGTTTAGTGACCTTGATGTTGAAAATCTCGCAGCATAACACTCTTAATTCCTTGCCACTCAGTGTTGAGCCATGATTTCTTACACAGGAGCCGTCCGCTATCACCTGACTTAAAGCCAGTTGGATGTTTGAGTCGGATACTTTTAAATCTGACAGAAATGAGTCATTTAAGTGTCGTGTAAGTTAAATTGTCAGAGCTTAATGGTTTCAGAAGGTATTTACATGGCTTTACAAGACATTTCAGTGCTGCGCACAGAAATGTGTTTTTAATTATACTCGTCATGCTGAGCATGTTTTAGAACAACTTTCTTTTCAAATAATTAGAATTTCTTATGCAAACAAAAGTGCTTAATTTTAAATCTATATGCTTTGTTTGACATTTTTGTCCCAGTTTAAGCCAACAATCAGTAATAACTTAAGAAGTACTTCAATAATTTTGCTACGTACTAGTTCAGTTTTAGTCAAGGTATTTTGATTGTCACTTCATATTTTCTAAATGAAGGATGAAACTGTGTTTAAGTTGGCCAGAAGCCTATTGGGAAATTGCAAAAAATGTCCAAAAATACAATCAGTATTAAAATTACAATCAACAACTCAGTTTAAAAAAAACAAAAAAACATACAGTTGAATGTATTGGTAGGGGATTTATTTTGATTTATTTTTATTTTTTTTTGCCAAAAATTCAATAAAAATATTCAAATAAAGATAAAACTATCAAAGATGCATAATAAAGAATTAACAGACTTTGATAAATCGATTTAAAATGACACATTAAGGTAGGAATGAAATCAGTACTTTTGTCCAAAACAGCAGTTTTAAAGAAATGTTTACTTTCTACATGTTGCAATGCTTAGCAGTGTTATTGACTGTGGGAAGAAAGCCTTTCTAAATGTTAAGAACTGTACATTTCCCTGGTGTGAAAATATGACGTGATCTATGGCTGCTCGATAATGGAAAAAAAAATATGCTCACAATTATTTTGTTTTGTCCCAAAATCATTATTATTTAAAACCATTACTCAATGAGTTTGGAAGACAAATGAGACAAATATCTGAGTACGTTGCCTTGAAAAGGTTCTTCTGTCTTTGCTGTCTTGACTGTTTTCATGCCTGATTGACTGAAACACCGTCTTAAAGATCTCTGATTAGACCACATTTGTGCATTTTGCTCAGACATTCAGTTTTAGCTTTGTTCATCTCTGCCATGTAGTTCACTGTTCTTAGCATCACATTCAACATGCATGATGTAAATATGTCTGTATTATTTTACAGCCTCTAAACATTTTTGTTCAGATGAGATTTGGAAAGTAGGAGAAGACAAGTAGTAAATAACTACTTTAAATTACACTAAATAAACTCATCATTTTGGACAACAAAAGGCTTTTGGAATGAAGACGTTTTATTCATTTTCTTTAAAAAACAGAGATTTGTACATATGTTTTTGCATCTGTCTTGTTTTAAGATGATACAATGTGGAAACCTTTTTAGAGATTGAAACTATCTAGGAAAAGATTGTGACTGGACAGATTTTTCTAATATTCTATAAATGCTTTTTATGAATGTCTTTTTGATAGTCAGGATGCTGCTAAAGCAAAAATAAAAAAAAGAGCACCCTTTGTAACCTCTAGCATGTTACACTGACAACAATCTCCTTTCGTGTGGAAATTGTTACTAGGAAAAGATGACTGCATTGTTTAGAATTAGGTCAGAGGAAATATAAAATACATATGAAGATAGAAAAAAAAGACTGCTTTAGTTTTGTGCTTTTAGTTTATGTATTTATGTGTAATGTTTCATTTCAATGCATTCATATATGTTGACGTTCTGGTTGCATTCTCCGTCGGTTTTAGGACACTTTTGTGTCTACTTGTGACGTTTTGCTTAAAATCCATTGTTCACAAGCAGAAGAAAGTGCTTTTTTTTCCCCACCTCTACACGTAATGAAGTGGGAGTGGTGGAACCGTAATGTTCCTGCTTGACATGGAGCATGTGTAGTACCACACATTAACCTTGTAACTGCAGGTTATCAGCAGCACACCTCACAACCCCTCGTTGTGTGTCTGCATTGCAAGTGTATGCTTTGTTTGTGTGCTCTGGGTTTCTTAGCTACTTGATGAGGGAGGTCAGCGTGTGTGTACGTGTGGGCTGTGCTAGAAGAATAATAATCACCTCGCTATTGATCGTCGTGATAACAGCAAAGTGCCAAAGAGATTGAGAGGGGAGCTTAGTGAGAGAGTAAGGGGGGGGGGGGGGGGGGGAGAAAGGGAAAAGGTATTAAAAAGAT